>NC_081185.1:3290981-3500296 GCF_029867415.1 Vicia villosa
CACGTTTTTGGAGAAGGGACATAAATTTCAAAAATTGCATATGATAGTCCATGTTTTTTGAGAAGGGAAAGAAATTTTAGAAATTGCTTATGATAGTCCACATTTTTAAAGAAGGGAAAGAAATTCCATAAATTGCTTATCATAATCCACGTTTTTTGAAAGAAATTCCAGAAATTGCATATAATGGTCCACGTTTTTTGAGAAGGGAAAGAAGTTCCAAAAATTGCATATGATAGTCCACGTTTTTGGGGAAGGGAAAGAAATTCCAGAAATTGCATATGACAGTCCATGTTTTTGGAGAAGGGAAATAAATTCAAGAAAATGCATATGATAGTCCACGTTTTTGGAGAAGGGAAAGAAATTCCAAAAATTGCATATGATAGTCCACGTTTTGGGAGAAGGGAAAGAAATTTTTGAAATTGCTTATGATAGTCCTCGTTATTGGAGAAGGGAAAGAAATTCCATAAATTGTTTATCATAGTCCACGTTTTTAGAAAGAAGTTCCAGAAATTGCATATAATAGTCCACTTTTTTGAGAAAGGAAAGAAATTCCAAAAATTGCATATAATAGTCCACGTTTTTGGAGAAGGGAAAGAAATTTTAGAAATTGCATATGATAGTCCAGGTTTTTGGAGAAGGGAAAGAAATTCCAGAAATTGCATATGATAGTCCATGTTTTTGGAGAAGGGAAAGAAATTCAAGAAATGCATATGATAGTCCACGTTTTTTGAGAAGAGAGAGAAATTCCAAAAATTGCATATAACAGTCCACGTTTTTGGAGAAGGGAAAGAATTTCCATAAATTTCTTATCATAATCCACGTTTTTTGAAAGAAATTCCAATAATTGCTTATGATAGTCCATGTTTTTTGGTAGGGAAATAAATTCAAGAAAATGCATATGGTAGTCCATGTTTTTTGAGAAGGGATAGAAATTCCAAAATTGCATATGATAGTCCACGTTTTTGGAGAAGGGAAAGAAATTTTAGAAATTGCTTATGATAATCGACATTTTTAGAAAAGGGAAAGAAATTCCATAAATTGCATATCATAGTCCACGTTTTTGGAAAGAAATCCCAAAAATTGCATACGATAGTCCACGTTTTTAGAGACGGGAAAGTAATTTCAAAAATTGCATATGATATTCCACGTTTTTGGAGAAGGGAAAGAAATTTCAAAAATTGCATATGGTAGTCCTTGTTTTTTCAGAAGGGAAAGAAATTCCATAAATTGCATATGATAGTCCACGTTTTTGGAGAAGGGAATGAAATTCAAGAAAATGCATATGATATTCCACGTTTTTGGAGAATGGAATGAAATTCAAGAAAATGCATATGATAGTCCATGTTTTTGGAGAAGGGAAAGAAATTTCAAAAATTGCATATGATAGTCCATGTTTTTTGAGAAGGGAAAGAAATTTTAGAAATTGCTTATGATAGTCCACGTTTTTGGAGAAGGGAAAGAAATTCCATAAATTGCTTATCATAATCCACGTTTTTTGAAAGAAATTCCAGAAATTGGATATAATGGTCCACGTTTTTTGAGAAGGGAAAGAAATTCCAAAAATTGCATATGATAGTCCACGTTATTGTGGAAGGGAAAGAAATTCCAGAAATTGCATATGACAGTCCATGTTTTTGGAGAAGGGAAATAAATTCAAGAAAATGCATATGATAGTCCACGTTTTTGGAGAAGGGAAAGAAATTCCCAAAATTGCATATGATAGTACACGTTTTGGGAAAAGGGAAAGAAATTTTAAAAATTGCTTATGATAGTCCTCGTTATTGGAGAAGGGAAAGAAATTCCATAAATTGTTTATCATAGTCCACGTTTTTAGAAAGAAGTTCTAGAAATTGCATATAATAGTCCACGTTTTTTGAGAAAGGAAAAAAATTCTAAAAATTGCATATGATAGTCCACGTTTTTGGAGAAGGGAGAGAAATTTTAGAAATTACTTATGATTGTCCACGTTTTTGGAGAAGGGAAAGAAATTCCATAAATTGCTTATCATAGTTCACGTTTTTGGAGAAGGGAAAGAAATTTTAGAAATTGCATATGATAGTCCAGGTTTTTGGAGAAGGGAAAGAAATTCCAGAAATTGCATATGATAGTCCATGTTTTTGGAGAAGGGAAAGAAATTCAAGAAATGCATATGATAGTCCACGTTTTTTTAGAAGAGAGAGAAATTCCAAAAATTGCATATAATAGTCCATAAATTTCTTATCATAATCCATGTTTTTTGAAAGAAATTCCAGAAATTGCATATAATGGTCCACGTTTTTTGAGAAGGGAAAGAAATTCCAAAAATTGCATTTGATAGTCCACGTTTTTGGAGAAGGAAAATAATTCAAGAAACTGCATATGATAGTCTACGTTTTTGGAGAAGGGAAATAAATTCAAAAAACTGCATACGATAGTCCATGTTTTTGGAGAAGGGAAATAAATTCAAGAAAATGCATATGGTAGTCCACGTTTTGGGAGAAGGGAAAGAAATTTTAGAAATTGCTTATGATAGTCCTCGTTATTGGAGAAGGGAAAGAAATTACATAAATTGTATATCATATTCCACGTTTTTGGAAAAAGTTCCAGAAATTGCATATAATAGTCCACGTTTTTTGATAAGGGAAAAAATTCCAAAAATTGCATATGATAGTCCATGTTTTTAGAGAAGGGAAAAAAATTTTAGAAATTGCATATGATAGTCCATATTTTTGGAGAAGGGAAAGTAATTATAGAAATTGCATATGATAGTCCACGTTTTTGGAGAAAGGAATGAAATTCCAAAAATTGCTTATGATAGTCCATGTTTTTTGGTAGGAAAATAAATTCAACAAAATGCATATGATGGTCCATGTTTTTTGAGAAGGGATAGAAATTCCAAAATTGCATATGATAGTCAACGTTTTTGGAGAAGGGGAAGAAACTTTAGAAATTGCTTATGATAATTGACATTTTTAGAAAAGGGAAAGAAATTCCATAAATTGCATATCATAGTCCACGTTTTTGGAAAGAAATCCCAAAAATTGCATACGATAGTCCACATTTTTAGAGAAGGGAAAGAAATTTCAAAAATTGCATATGATAGTCCATGTTTTTGGAGAAGGGAAAGAAATTTCAGAAATTGCATATGGTAGTCCATGTTTTTTCAGAAGGGAAAGAAATTCCAGAAATTGCATATGATAGTCCTTGTTTTTTGAGAAGGGAATGAAATTCAAGAAAATGCATATGATATTCCACGTTTTTGGAGAAGGGAATGAAATTCAAGAAAATGCATTTGATAGTCCACGTTTTTGGAGAAGGGAAAGAAATTTCAAAAATTGCATATGATAGTCCACGTTTTAAGAGAAGGGAAAGATATTCTATAAATTGCATATGATAGTCCACGTTTTGGGAGAAGGGAAAGAAATTTTAGAAATTGATTATGATAGTCCACGTTTTTGGAGAAGGGAAAGAAATTCCATAAATTGCATATGATAGTCCACGTTTTTGGAAAGAAATTCAAGAAATTGCATTTAATAGTCCACGTTTTTTGAGAAGGGAAAGAAATTCCAAAAATTACATATGATAGTCCACGTTTTTGGAGAAGGGATAGAAATTTCAGAAATTGCATATTGTTTTTGGAGAAGGGATATAAATCAAGAAAATGCATATGATAGTCCACGTTTTTTGAGAAGGAAAAGAAATTCCAAAAATTGCATATAATAGCCCACGTTGTTGGAGAAGGGAAAGAAATTTTAGAAAATGCTTATGATAATCCACGTTTTTAGAGAAGGGAAAGATATTCCATAAATTACATATGATAGTCCACGTTTTGGGAGAAGGAAAAGAAATTTTAGAAATTGATTATGATATTCCACGTTTTTGGGGAAGGGAAAGAAATTCCATAAATTGCATATGATAGTCCATGTTTTTGGAAAGAAGTTCAAGAAATTGCATATAATAGTCCACGTTTTTTGGGAAGGGAATGAAATTCCAAAAATTACATATGATAGTCCACGTTTTGGGAGAAGGCATAGAAATTCCAGAAATTGCATATGATAGTCCACGTTTTTGGAGAAGGGAAAGCAATTCCAGAAATTGCATATGATAGTCCAAGTTTTTGGAGAAGGGGAAGAAATTCAAGAAAATGCATATGATAGTCCACGTTTTTTGAGAAGGGAAAGAAATTCCAAAAATTGAATATAATAGTCCACGTTTATGGAGTAGGGAAAGAAATTTTAGATTTTGCTTATGATAGTCCGCGTTTTTGGAGAAGGGAAATAAATTTCATAAATTGCATACGATAGTCCACGTTTTTGGAGAAGGGAAAGCAATTCCAGAAATTGCATATGATAGTCCAAGTTTTTGGAGAAGGGGAAGAAATTCAAGAAAATGCATATGATCGTCCATGTTTTTTGAGAATGGAAAGAAATTCCAAAAATTGAATATAATAGTCCATGTTTTTGGAGTAGGGAAAGAAATTTTAGATTTTGCTTGTGATATCCGCGTTTTTGGAGAAGGGAAATAAATTTCATAAATTGCATACGATAGTCCACGTTTTTGGAGAAGGGAGAGAAATTCCAAAAATTGCATATGATAGTCCACGTTTTTTGAGAAGGGAAAGAAATTCTAAAAATTTCATATGATAGTCCACGTTTTTTGAGAAGGGAAATAAATTCACGAAAATGCTTATGATAGTCCACGTTTTTTGGGAAGGGAAAGAAATTCCAAAAATTGCATATAATAGTCCACGTTTTAGAGAGGGGAATGAAATTCAATAAAATGCATATGATAGTCCAGGTTTTTGGAGAAGGGAAAGAAATTTCATAAATTGCATATGATAGTCCACGTTTTTGGAGGAGGGAACGAAATTCCAAAAATTGCATACGATAGTCCACGTTTTTTGAGAAGGGAAAGAAATTCCGGAAATTGCATATGATAGTCAACGTTTTTGGAGAAGGGAAAGAAATTTTAGAAATTGTTTATGATAGTCCACGTTTTTGGAAAAGGGAAAAAAATTCCATATATTGCTTATCATAGTCCACATTTTTGGAAAGAAATCCCAAAAATTGCATACGATAGTCCACGTTTTTTGAGAAGGGAAAGAAATTCCAAAAATTGCATATGATAGTCCACGTCTTTGGAGAAGGGAAAGAAATTTCAGAAATTGCATATGATAGTCCATGTTTTTGGAGAAGGAAAAGAAATTCCTGAAATTGCATATGATAGTCCATGTTTTTGGAGAAGGGAAAGAAATTCAAGAAAATGCATATGATAGTCCACGTTTTTTGAGATGAGAGAGAAATTCAAAAAATTGCATATAATAGTCCACGTTTTTCGAGAAGGGAAAGAAATTTTTGAAATTGCTTATGATAGTCCACGTTTTTGGAAAAGGGAAAGAAATTCCATAAATTGCTTATCATAATCCACGTTTTTTGAAAGAAATTCCATAAATTGCATATAATGGTCCATGTTTTTTGAGAAGGGATAGAAATTCCAAAACTTGCATATGATAGTCCACGTTTTTGGAGAAGGGAAAAAATTCAAGAAACTGCATATGATAGTCTACGTTTTTGGAGAAGGGAAATAAATTCAAGAAACTGCATACGATAGTCCTTGTTTATGGAGAAGGGAAATAAATTCAAGAAAATGCATATGGTAGTCCACGTTTTGGGAGAAGGGAAAGAAATTTTAGAAATTGCTTATGATAGTCCTCGTTATTGGAGAAGGGAAAGAAATTACAGAAATTGTATATCATATTCCACATTTTGGAAAGTTCCAGAAAATGCATATAATAGTCCACGTTTTTTGATAAGGGAAAGAAATTCCAAAAATTGCATATGATAGTCCATGTTTTTAGAGAAGGGAAAAAAATTTCAGAAATTGCATATGATAGTCCATATTTTTGGAGAAGGGAAAGTAACTATAGAAATTGCATATGATAGTCCATGTTTTTGGAGAAAGGAATGAAATTCCAAAAATTGCTTATGATAGTCCATGTTTTTTGGTAGGAAAATAAATTCAACAAAATGCATATGATAGTCCATGTTTTTTGAGAAGGTATAGAAATTCCAAAATTGCATATGATAGTCCACGTTTTTGGAGAAGGGAAAGAAACTTTAGAAATTGCTTATGATAATTGACATTTTTAGAAAAGGGAAAGAAATTCCATAAATTGCATATCATAGTCCACGTTTTTGGAATGAAATCCGAAAAATTGCATACGATAGTCCACGTTTTTAGAGACGGGAAAGAAATTTCAAAAATTGCATATGATATTCCACGTTTTTGGAGAAGGGAAAGAAATTTCAGAAATTGCATATGGTAGTCCGTGTTTTTTCAGAAGGGAAAGAAATTCCAGAAATTGCATATGATAGTCCACGTTTTTGGAGAAGGGAATGAAATTCAAGAAAATGCATATGATATTCCACGTTTTTGGAGAAGGGAATGAAATTCAAGAAAATGCATATGATAGTCCACGTTTTTGGAGAAGGGAAAGAAATTTCAAAAATTGCATATGATAGTCCACGTTTTTGGAGAAGGGAAAGAAATTTCAAAAATTGCATATGATAGTCCATGTTTTTTGAGAAGGGAAAGAAATTTTAGAAATTGCTTATGATAGTCCACGTTTTTGGAGAAGGGAAAGAAATTCCATAAATTGCTTATCATAATCCACGTTTTTTGAAAGAAATTTCAGAAATTGCATATAATGGTCCACGTTTTTTGAGAAGGGAAAGAAATTCCAAAAATTGCATATGATAGTCCACGTTTTTGGGGAATGGAAAGAAATTCCAGAAATTGCATATGACAGTCCATGTTTTTGGAGAAGGGAAATAAATTCAAGAAAATGCATATGATAGTCAACGTTTTTGGGGAAGGGAAAGAAATTCCAAAAATTGCATATGATAGTCCACGTTTTGGGAGAAGGGAAAGAAATTTTTGAAATTGCTTATGATAGTCCTCGTTATTGGAGAAGGGAAAGAAATTCCATAAATTGTTTATCATAGTCCACGTTTTTAGAAAGAAGTTCCAGAAATTGCATATAATAGTCCACGTTTTTTGAGAAAGGAAAAAAATTCTAAAAATTGCATATGATAGTCCACGTTTTTGGAGAAGGGAGAGAAATTTTAGAAATTGCTTATGATTGTCCACGTTTTTGGAGAAGGGAAAGAAATTCCATAAATTGCATATCATAGTTCACATTTTTGGAGAAGGGAAAGAAATTTTAGAAATTGCATATGATAGTCCAGGTTTTTGGAGAAGGGAAAGAAATTCCTGAAATTGCATATGATAGTCCATGTTTTTGGAGAAGGGAAAGAAATTCAAGAAATGCATATGATAGTCCACGTTTTTTAGAAGAGAGAGAAATTCCAAAAATTGCATATAATAGTCCATAAATTTCTTATCATAATCCATGTTTTTTGAAAGAAATTCCAGAAATTGCATATAATGGTCCACGTTTTTTGAGAAGGGAAAGATATTCCAAAAATTGCATATGATAGTCCACATTTTTGGAGAAGGGAAATAATTCAAGAAACTGCATATGATAGTCTACGTTTTTGGAGAAAAGAAATAAATTCAAGAAACTGCATATGATAGTCCATGTTTTTGGAGAAGGGAAATAAATTCAAGAAAATGCATATGGTAGTCCACGTTTTGGGAGAAGGGAAAGAAATTTTAGAAATTGCTTATGATAGTCCTCGTTATTGGAGAAGGGAAAGAAATTACATAAATTGTATATCATATTCCACGTTTTTGGAAAAAGTTCCAGAAATTGCATATAATAGTCCACGTTTTTTGATAAGGGAAAGAAATTCCAAAAATTGAATATAATAGTCCATGTTTTTGGAGTAGGGAAAGAAATTTTAGATTTTGCTTGTGATAGTTCGCGTTTTTGGAGAAGGGAAATAAATTTCATAAATTGCATACGATAGTCCACGTTTTTGGAGAAGGGAGAGAAATTCCAAAAATTGCATATGATAGTCCACGTTTTTTGAGAAGGGAAAGAAATTCTAAAAATTGCATATGATAGTCCACGTTTTTTGAGAAGGGAAATAAATTCACGAAAATGCTTATGATAGTCCACGTTTTTTGAGAAGGGAAAGAAATTCCAAAAATTGCATATAATAGTCCACGTTTTAGAGAGGGGAATGAAATTCAATAAAATGCATATGATAGTCCACGTTTTTGGAGAAGGGAAAGAAATTTCATAAATTGCATATGATAGTCCACGTTTTTGGAGGAGGGAACGAAATTCCAAAAATTGCATACGATAGTCCACGTTTTTTGAGAAGGGAAAGAAATTCCGGAAATTGCATATGATAGTCAACATTTTTGGAGAAGGGAAAGAAATTTTAGAAATTGTTTATGATAGTCCACGTTTTTGGAAAAGGGAAAAAAATTCCATATATTGCTTATCATAGTCCACATTTTTGGAAAGAAATCCCAAAAATTGCATACGATAGTCCACGTTTTTTGAGAAGGGAAAGAAATTCCAAAAATTGCATATGATAGTCCACGTCTTTGGAGAAGGGAAAGAAATTTCAGAAATTGCATATGATAGTCCATGTTTTTGGAGAAGGAAAAGAAATTCCTGAAATTGCATATGATAGTCCATGTTTTTGGAGAAGGGAAAGAAATTCAAGAAAATGCATATGATAGTCCACGTTTTTTGAGATGAGAGAGAAATTCAAAAAATTGCATATAATAGTCCACGTTTTTCGAGAAGGGAAAGAAATTTTTGAAATTGCTTATGATAGTCCACGTTTTTGGAAAAGGGAAAGAAATTCCATAAATTGCTTATCATAATCCACGTTTTTTGAAAGAAATTCCATAAATTGCATATAATGGTCCATGTTTTTTGAGAAGGGATAGAAATTCCAAAACTTGCATATGATAGTCCACGTTTTTGGAGAAGGGAAAAAATTCAAGAAACTGCATATGATAGTCTACGTTTTTGGAGAAGGGAAATAAATTCAAGAAACTGCATACGATAGTCCTTGTTTATGGAGAAGGGAAATAAATTCAAGAAAATGCATATGGTAGTCCACGTTTTGGGAGATGGGAAAGAAATTTTAGAAATTGCTTATGATAGTCCTCGTTATTGGAGAAGGGAAAGAAATTACATAAATTGTATATCATATTCCACATTTTGGAAAGTTCCAGAAAATGCATATAATAGTCCATGTTTTTTGATAAGGGAAAGAAATTCCAAAAATTGCATATGATAGTCCATGTTTTTAGAGAAGGGAAAAAAATTTCAGAAATTGCATATGATAGTCCATATTTTTGGAGAAGGGAAAGTAACTATAGAAATTGCATATGATAGTCCATGTTTTTGGAGAAAGGAATGAAATTCCAAAAATTGCTTATGATAGTCCATGTTTTTTGGTAGGAAAATAAATTCAACAAAATGCATATGATAGTCCATGTTTTTTGAGAAGGTATAGAAATTCCAAAATTGCATATGATAGTCCACGTTTTTGGAGAAGGGAAAGAAACTTTAGAAATTGCTTATGATAATTGACATTTTTAGAAAAGGGAAAGAAATTCCATAAATTGCATATCATAGTCCACGTTTTTGGAATGAAATCCGAAAAATTGCATACGATAGTCCACGTTTTTAGAGACGGGAAAGAAATTTCAAAAATTGCATATGATATTCCACGTTTTTGGAGAAGGGAAGGAAATTTCAGAAATTGCATATGGTAGTCCGTGTTTTTTCAGAAGGGAAAGAAATTCCAGAAATTGCATATGATAGTCCACGTTTTTGGAGAAGGGAATGAAATTCAAGAAAATGCATATGATATTCCACGTTTTTGGAGAAGGGAATGAAATTCAAGAAAATGCATATGATAGTCCACGTTTTTGGAGAAGGGAAAGAAATTTCAAAAATTGCATATGATAGTCCACGTTTTTGGAGAAGGGAAAGAAATTTCAAAAATTGCATATGATAGTCCATGTTTTTTGAGAAGGGAAAGAAATTTTAGAAATTGCTTATGATAGTCCACGTTTTTGGAGAAGGGAAAGAAATTCCATAAATTGCTTATCATAATCCACGTTTTTTGAAAGAAATTTCAGAAATTGCATATAATGGTCCACGTTTTTTGAGAAGGGAAAGAAATTCCAAAAATTGCATATGATAGTCCACGTTTTTGGGGAATGGAAAGAAATTCCAGAAATTGCATATGACAGTCCATGTTTTTGGAGAAGGGAAATAAATTCAAGAAAATGCATATGATAGTCCACGTTTTTGGGGAAGGGAAAGAAATTCCAAAAATTGCATATGATAGTCCACGTTTTGGGAGAAGGGAAAGAAATTTTTGAAATTGCTTATGATAGTCCTCGTTATTGGAGAAGGGAAAGAAATTCCATAAATTGTTTATCATAGTCCACGTTTTTAGAAAGAAGTTCCAGAAATTGCATATAATAGTCCACGTTTTTTGAGAAAGGAAAAAAATTCTAAAAATTGCATATGATAGTCCACGTTTTTGGAGAAGGGAGAGAAATTTTAGAAATTGCTTATGATTGTCCACGTTTTTGGAGAAGGGAAAGAAATTCCATAAATTGCATATCATAGTTCACGTTTTTGGAGAAGGGAAAGAAATTTTAGAAATTGCATATGATAGTCCAGGTTTTTGGAGAAGGGAAAGAAATTCCAGAAATTGCATATGATAGTCCATGTTTTTGGAGAAGGGAAAGAAATTCAAGAAATGCATATGATAGTCCACGTTTTTTAGAAGAGAGAGAAATTCCAAAAATTGCATATAATAGTCCATAAATTTCTTATCATAATCCATGTTTTTTGAAAGAAATTCCAGAAATTGCATATAATGGTCCACGTTTTTTGAGAAGGGAAAGATATTCCAAAAATTGCATATGATAGTCCACGTTTTTGGAGAAGGGAAATAATTCAAGAAACTGCATATGATAGTCTACGTTTTTGGAGAAGGGAAATAAATTCAAGAAACTGCATATGATAGTCCATGTTTTTGGAGAAGGGAAATAAATTCAAGAAAATGCATATGGTAGTCCACGTTTTGGGAGAAGGGAAAGAAATTTTAGAAATTGCTTATGATAGTCCTCGTTATTGGAGAAGGGAAAGAAATTACATAAATTGTATATCATATTCCACGTTTTTGGAAAAAGTTCCAGAAATTGCATATAATAGTCCACGTTTTTTGATAAGGGAAAGAAATTCCAAAAATTGAATATAATAGTCCATGTTTTTGGAGTAGGGAAAGAAATTTTAGATTTTGCTTGTGATAGTTCGCGTTTTTGGAGAAGGGAAATAAATTTCATAAATTGCATACGATAGTCCACGTTTTTGGAGAAGGGAGAGAAATTCCAAAAATTGCATATGATAGTCCACGTTTTTTGAGAAGGGAAAGAAATTCTAAAAATTGCATATGATAGTCCACGTTTTTTGAGAAGGGAAATAAATTCACGAAAATGCTTATGATAGTCCACGTTTTTTGAGAAGGGAAAGAAATTCCAAAAATTGCATATAATAGTCCACGTTTTAGAGAGGGGAATGAAATTCAATAAAATGCATATGATAGTCCACGTTTTTGGAGAAGGGAAAGAAATTTCATAAATTGCATATGATAGTCCACGTTTTTGGAGGAGGGAACGAAATTCCAAAAATTGCATACGATAGTCCACGTTTTTTGAGAAGGGAAAGAAATTCCAGAAATTGCATATGATAGTCAACGTTTTTGGAGAAGGGAAAGAAATTTTAGAAATTGTTTATGATAGTCCACGTTTTTGGAAAAGGGAAAAAAATTCCATATATTGCTTATCATAGTCCACATTTTTGGAAAGAAATCCCAAAAATTGCATACGATAGTCCACGTTTTTTGAGAAGGGAAAGAAATTCCAAAAATTGCATATGATAGTCCACGTCTTTGGAGAAGGGAAAGAAATTTCAGAAATTGCATATGATAGTCCATGTTTTTGGAGAAGGAAAAGAAATTCCTGAAATTGCATATGATAGTCCATGTTTTTGGAGAAGGGAAAGAAATTCAAGAAAATGCATATGATAGTCCACGTTTTTTGAGATGAGAGAGAAATTCAAAAAATTGCATATAATAGTCCACGTTTTTCGAGAAGGGAAAGAAATTTTTGAAATTGCTTATGATAGTCCACGTTTTTGGAAAAGGGAAAGAAATTCCATAAATTGCTTATCATAATCCACGTTTTTTGAAAGAAATTCCATAAATTGCATATAATGGTCCATGTTTTTTGAGAAGGGATAGAAATTCCAAAACTTGCATATGATAGTCCACGTTTTTGGAGAAGGGAAAAAATTCAAGAAACTGCATATGATAGTCTACGTTTTTGGAGAAGGGAAATAAATTCAAGAAACTGCATACGATAGTCCTTGTTTATGGAGAAGGGAAATAAATTCAAGAAAATGCATATGGTAGTCCACGTTTTGGGAGATGGGAAAGAAATTTTAGAAATTGCTTATGATAGTCCTCGTTATTGGAGAAGGGAAAGAAATTACATAAATTGTATATCATATTCCACATTTTGGAAAGTTCCAGAAAATGCATATAATAGTCCACGTTTTTTGATAAGGGAAAGAAATTCCAAAAATTGCATATGATAGTCCATGTTTTTAGAGAAGGGAAAAAAATTTCAGAAATTGCATATGATAGTCCATATTTTTGGAGAAGGGAAAGTAACTATAGAAATTGCATATGATAGTCCATGTTTTTGGAGAAAGGAATGAAATTCCAAAAATTGCTTATGATAGTCCATGTTTTTTGGTAGGAAAATAAATTCAACAAAATGCATATGATAGTCCATGTTTTTTGAGAAGGTATAGAAATTCCAAAATTGCATATGATAGTCCACGTTTTTGGAGAAGGGAAAGAAACTTTAGAAATTGCTTATGATAATTGACATTTTTAGAAAAGGGAAAGAAATTCCATAAATTGCATATCATAGTCCACGTTTTTGGAATGAAATCCGAAAAATTGCATACGATAGTCCACGTTTTTAGAGACGGGAAAGAAATTTCAAAAATTGCATATGATATTCCACGTTTTTGGAGAAGGGAAAGAAATTTCAGAAATTGCATATGGTAGTCCGTGTTTTTTCAGAAGGGAAAGAAATTCCAGAAATTGCATATGATAGTCCACGTTTTTGGAGAAGGGAATGAAATTCAAGAAAATGCATATGATATTCCACGTTTTTGGAGAAGGGAATGAAATTCAAGAAAATGCATATGATAGTCCAAGTTTTTGGAGAAGGGAAAGAAATTTCAAAAATTGCATATGATAGTCCACGTTTTTGGAGAAGGGAAAGAAATTTCAAAAATTGCATATGATAGTCCATGTTTTTTGAGAAGGGAAAGAAATTTTAGAAATTGCTTATGATAGTCCACGTTTTTGGAGAAGGGAAAGAAATTCCATAAATTGCTTATCATAATCCACGTTTTTTGAAAGAAATTTCAGAAATTGCATATAATGGTCCACGTTTTTTGAGAAGGGAAAGAAATTCCAAAAATTGCATATGATAGTCCACGTTTTTGGGGAAGGGAAAGAAATTCCAGAAATTGCATATGACAGTCCATGTTTTTGGAGAAGGGAAATAAATTCAAGAAAATGCATATGATAGTCCACGTTTTTGGGGAAGGGAAAGAAATTCCAAAAATTGCATATGATAGTCCACGTTTTGGGAGAAGGGAAAGAAATTTTTGAAATTGCTTATGATAGTCCTCGTTATTGGAGAAGGGAAAGAAATTCCATAAATTGTTTATCATAGTCCACGTTTTTAGAAAGAAGTTCCAGAAATTGCATATAATAGTCCACGTTTTTTGAGAAAGGAAAAAAATTCTAAAAATTGCATATGATAGTCCACGTTTTTGGAGAAGGGAGAGAAATTTTAGAAATTGCTTATGATTGTCCACGTTTTTGGAGAAGGGAAAGAAATTCCATAAATTGCATATCATAGTTCACGTTTTTGGAGAAGGGAAAGAAATATTAGAAATTGCATATGATAGTCCAGGTTTTTGGAGAAGGGAAAGAAATTCCAGAAATTGCATATGATAGTCCATGTTTTTGGAGAAGGGAAAGAAATTCAAGAAATGCATATGATAGTCCACGTTTTTTAGAAGAGAGAGAAATTCCAAAAATTGCATATAATAGTCCATAAATTTCTTATCATAATCCATGTTTTTTGAAAGAAATTCCAGAAATTGCATATAATGGTCCACGTTTTTTGAGAAGGGAAAGATATTCCAAAAATTGCATATGATAGTCCACGTTTTTGGAGAAGGGAAATAATTCAAGAAACTGCATATGATAGTCTACGTTTTTGGAGAAGGGAAATAAATTCAAGAAACTGCATACGATAGTCCATGTTTTTGGAGAAGGGAAATAAATTCAAGAAAATGCATATGGTAGTCCACGTTTTGGGAGAAGGGAAAGAAATTTTAGAAATTGCTTATGATAGTCCTCGTTATTGGAGAAGGGAAAGAAATTACATAAATTGTATATCATATTCCACGTTTTTGGAAAAAGTTCCAGAAATTGCATATAATAGTCCACGTTTTTTGATAAGGGAAAGAAATTCCAAAAATTGAATATAATAGTCCATGTTTTTGGAGTAGGGAAAGAAATTTTAGATTTTGCTTGTGATAGTCCGCGTTTTTGGAGAAGGGAAATAAATTTCATAAATTGCATACGATAGTCCACGTTTTTGGAGAAGGGAGAGAAATTCCAAAACTTGCATATGATAGTCCACGTTTTTTGAGAAGGGAAAGAAATTCTAAAAATTGCATATGATAGTCCACGTTTTTTGAGAAGGGAAATAAATTCACGAAAATGCTTATGATAGTCCACGTTTTTTGAGAAGGGAAAGAAATTCCAAAAATTGCATATAATAGTCCACGTTTTAGAGAGGGGAATGAAATTCAATAAAATGCATATGATAGTCCACGTTTTTGGAGAAGGGAAAGAAATTTCATAAATTGCATATGATAGTCCACGTTTTTGGAGGAGGGAACGAAATTCCAAAAATTGCATACGATAGTCCACGTTTTTTGAGAAGGGAAAGAAATTCCGGAAATTGCATATGATAGTCAACGTTTTTGGAGAAGGGAAAGAAATTTTAGAAATTGTTTATGATAGTCCACGTTTTTGGAAAAGGGAAAAAAATTCCATATATTGCTTATCATAGTCCACATTTTTGGAAAGAAATCCCAAAAATTGCATACGATAGTCCACGTTTTTTCAGAAGGGAAAGAAATTCCAAAAATTGCATATGATAGTCCACGTCTTTGGAGAAGGGAAAGAAATTTCAGAAATTGCATATGATAGTCCATGTTTTTGGAGAAGGAAAAGAAATTCCTGAAATTGCATATGATAGTCCATGTTTTTGGAGAAGGGAAAGAAATTCAAGAAAATGCATATGATAGTCCACGTTTTTTGAGATGAGAGAGAAATTCAAAAAATTGCATATAATAGTCCACGTTTTTCGAGAAGGGAAAGAAATTTTTGAAATTGCTTATGATAGTCCACGTTTTTGGAAAAGGGAAAGAAATTCCATAAATTGCTTATCATAATCCACGTTTTTTGAAAGAAATTCCATAAATTGCATATAATGGTCCATGTTTTTTGAGAAGGGATAGAAATTCCATATGATAATCCACGTTTTTGGAAAAAGTTCCAGAAATTGCATATAATAGTCCATGTTTTTTGATAAGGGAAAGAAATTCCAAAAATTGCAAATGATAGTCCATGTTTTTAGAGAAGGGAAAAATTTTTTAGAAATTGCATATGATAGTCCAGATTTTTTGAGAAGGGAAAGTAATTATAGAAATTGCATATGATAGTCCACGTTTTTGGAGAAAGGAATGAAATTCCAAAAATTGCTTATGATAGTCCATGTTTTTTGGTAGGAAAATAAATTCAACAAAATGCATATGATGGTCCATGTTTTTTGAGAAGGGATAGAAATTCCAAAATTGCATATGATAGTCCACGTTTTTGGAGAAGGGGAAGAAACTTTAGAAATTGCTTATGATAATTGACATTTTTAGAAAAGGGAAAGAATTTCCATAAATTGCATATCATAGTCCACGTTTTTGGAAAGAAATCCCAAAAATTGCATACGATAGTCCACATTTTTAGAGAAGAGAAAGAAATTTCAAAAATTGCATATGATAGTCCATGTTTTTGGAGAAGGGAAAGAAATTCCAGAAATTGCATATGGTAGTCCATGTTTTTTCAGAAGGGAAAGAAATTCCAGAAATTGCATATGATAGTCCTTGTTTTTTGAGAAGGGAATGAAATTCAAGAAAATGCATATGATATTCCACGTTTTTGGAGAAGGGAATGAAATTCAAGAAAATGCATTTGATAGTCCACGTTCTTGGAGAAGGGAAAGAAATTTCAAAAATTGCATATGATAGTCCACGTTTTTAGAGAAGGGAAAGATATTCTATAAATTGCATATGATAGTCCACGTTTTGGGAGAAGGGAAAGAAATTTTAGAAATTGATTATGATAGTCCACGTTTTTGGAGAAGTGAAAGAAATTCCAGAAATTGCATATGATAGTCCATGTTTTTGGAGAAGGGATAGAAATTCAAGAAATGCATATGATAGTCCACGTTTTTTAGAAGAGAGAGAAATTCCAAAAATTGCATATAATAGTCCATAAATTTCTTATCATAATCCATGTTTTTTGAAAGAAATTCCAGAAATTGCATATAATGGTCCACGTTTTTTGAGAAGGGAAAGATATTCCAAAAATTGCATATGATAGTCCACGTTTTTGGAGAAGGGAAATAATTCAAGAAACTGCATATGATAGTCTACGTTTTTGGAGAAGGGAAATAAATTCAAGAAACTGCATACGATAGTCCATGTTTTTGGAGAAGGGAAATAAATTCAAGAAAATGCATATGGTAGTCCACGTTTTGGGAGAAGGGAAAGAAATTTTAGAAATTGCTTATGATAGTCCTCGTTATTGGAGAAGGGAAAGAAATTACATAAATTGTATATCATATTCCACGTTTTTGGAAAAAGTTCCAGAAATTGCATATAATAGTCCACGTTTTTTGATAAGGGAAAGAAATTCCAAAAATTGCATATGATAGTCCATGTTTTTAGAGAAGGGAAAAAAATTTTAGAAATTGCATATGATAGTCCAGATTTTTGGAGAAGGGAAAGTAATTATAGAAATTGCATATGATAGTCCACGTTTTTGGAGAAAGGAATGAAATTCCAAAAATTGCTTATGATAGTCCATGTTTTTTGGTAGGAAAATAAATTCAACAAAATGCATATGATGGTCCATGTTTTTTGAGAAGGGATAGAAATTCCAAAATTGCATATGATAGTCCACGTTTTTGGAGAAGGGGAAGAAACTTTAGAAATTGCTTATGATAATTGACATTTTTAGAAAAGGGAAAGAAATTCCATAAATTGCATATCATAGTCCACGTTTTTGGAAAGAAATCCCAAAAATTGCATACGATAGTCCACATTTTTAGAGAAGGGAAAGAAATTTCAAAAATTGCATATGATAGTCCATGTTTTTGGAGAAGGGAAAGAAATTCCAGAAATTGCATATGGTAGTCCATGTTTTTTCAGAAGGGAAAGAAATTCCAGAAATTGCATATGATAGTCCTTGTTTTTTGAGAAGGGAATGAAATTCAAGAAAATGCATATGATATTCCACGTTTTTGGAGAAGGGAATGAAATTCAAGAAAATGCATTTGATAGTCCACGTTTTTGGAGAAGGGAAAGAAATTTCAAAAATTGCATATGATAGTCCACGTTTTTAGAGAAGGGAAAGATATTCTATAAATTGCATATGATAGTCCACGTTTTGGGAGAAGGGAAAGAAATTTTAGAAATTGATTATGATAGTCCACGTTTTTGGAGAAGGGAAAGAAATTCCATAAATTGCATATGATAGTCCACGTTTTTGGAAAGAAATTCAAGAAATTGCATTTAATAGTCCACGTTTTTTGAGAAGGGAAAGAAATTCCAAAAATTACATATGATAGTCCACGTTTTTGGAGAAGGGATAGAAATTTCAGAAATTGCATATTGTTTTTGGAGAAGGGATATAAATCAAGAAAATGCATATGATAGTCCACGTTTTTTGAGAAGGAAAAGAAATTCCAAAAATTGCATATAATAGTCCACGTTGTTGGAGAAGGGAAAGAAATTTTAGAAAATGCTTATGATAATCCACGTTTTTAGAGAAGGGAAAGATATTCCATAAATTGCATATGATAGTCCACGTTTTGGGAGAAGGAAAAGAAATTTTAGAAATTGATTATGATATTCCACGTTTTTGGGGAAGGGAAAGAAATTCCATAAATTGCATATGATAGTCCATGTTTTTGGAAAGAAGTTCAAGAAATTGCATATAATAGTCCACGTTTTTTGGGAAGGGAATGAAATTCCAAAAATTACATATGATAGTCCACGTTTTGGGAGAAGGCATAGAAATTCCAGAAATTGCATATGATAGTCCACGTTTTTTGAGAACGGAAATAAATTCAAGAAAATGCATATGATAGTCCACGTTTTTGGAAAGAAATCCCAAAAATTGCTTATGATAGTCCGCGTTTTTGCTTATGATAGTCCGCGTTTTTGGAGAAGGGAAATAAATTTCATAAATTGCATACGATAGTCCACGTTTTTGGAGAAGGGAAAGAAATTCCAAAAATTGCATATGATAGTCCACGTTTTTTGAGAAGGGAAAGAAATTCTAAAAATTGCATATGATAGTCCATGTCGTTGGAGAAGGGAAAGAAATTTCATAAATTGCATACGATAGTCCACGTTTTTGGAGAAGGGAGAGATATTCCAAAAAATGCATATGATAGTCCACGTTTTTTGAGAAGGGAAAGAAATTCTAAAAATTGCATATGATAGTCCACGTTTTTTGAGAAGGGAAATAAATTCACGAAAATGCTTATGATAGTCCACGTTTTTTGAGAAGGGAAAGAAATTCCAAAAATTGCATATAATAGTCCACGTTTTGGAGAAGGGAATGAAATTCAATAAAATGCATATGATAGTCCACGTTTTTGGAGAAGGGAAAGAAATTTCATAAATTGCATATGATAGTCCACGTTTTTGGAGGAGGGAACGAAATTCCAAAAATTGCATATGATAGTCCATGTTTTTGGAGAAGGGAAAGAAACTTTAGAAATTGCTTATGATAATCGACATTTTTAGAAATGGGAAAGAAATTCCATAAATTGCATATCATAGTCCACGTTTTTGGAAAGAAATCCCAAAAATTGCATACGATAGTCCACGTTTTTAAAGACGGGAAAGAAATTTCAAAAATTGCATATGATATTACACGTTTTTGGAGAAGGGAAAGAAATTTCAGAAATTGCATATGGTAGTCATGATAGTCCACGTTTTTGGAGAAGGGAATGAAATTCAAGAAAATGCATATGATAGTCCACGTTTTTTAAGAAGAGAGAGAAATTTAAAAAAATGCATATAATAGGCCACGTTTTTGGAGACGGGAAAGAAATTTCAGAAACTGCATACGATAGTCTACGTTTTTTGAGAAAGGAAATAAATTCAAGAAAATGCATATGTTAGTCCACGTTTTGGGAGAAGGGAAAGAAATATTAGAAATTGCTTATGATAGTCCTCGTTATTGGAAAAGGGAAAGAAATTCCATAAATTGTTTATCATAGTCCACGTTTTTAGAAAGAAGTTCCAGAAATTGCATATAATAGTCCACTTTTTTGAGAAAGGAAAGAAATTCCAAAAATTGGATATGATAGTCCATGTTTTTGGAGAAGAGAAAGAAATTTAAGAAATTGCATAAGATAGTCCATGTTTTTGGAGAAGGGAAAGTAATTACAGAAATTGCATATGATAGTCCACGTTTTTTAAGAAAGGAATGAAATTCCAAAAATTGCTTATGATAGTCCATGTTTTTTGGTAGGGAAATAAATTCAAGAAAGTGCATATGATAGTCCATGTTTTTTGAGAAGGGATAGAAATTCCAAAATTGCATATGATAGTCCACGTTTTTGGAGAAGGGAAAGAAATTTTAGAAATTGCTTATGATAATCGACATTTTTAGAAAAGGGAATGAAATTCCATAAATTGCATATCATAGTCCACGTTTTTGGAAAGAAATCCCAAAAATTGCATACGATAGTCCACGTTTTTAGAGAAGGGAAAGAAATTTCAAAAATTGCATATGATAGTCCACGTTTTTGGAGAAGGGAAAGAAATTTCAGAAATTGCATATGGTAGTCCATGTTTTTTCAGAAGGGAAAGAAATTCCAGAAATTGCATATGATAGTCCTTGTTTTTTGAGAAGGGAATGAAATTCAAGAAAATGCATATGATATTCCACGTTTTTGGAGAAGGGAATGAAGTTCAAGAAAATGCATTTGATAGTCCACGTTTTTGGAGAAGGGAAAGAAATTTCAAAAATTGCATATGATAGTCCACGTTTTTAGAGAAGGGAAAGATATTCCATAAATTGCATATGATAGTCCACGTTTTGGGAGAAGGGAAAGAAATTTTAGAAATTGATTATGATATTCCACGTTTTTGGAGAAGGGAAAGAAATTCCATAAATTGCATATGATAGTCCACGTTTTTGGAAAGAAATTCAAGAAATTGCATTTAATAGTCCACGTTTTTTGAGAAGGGAAAGAAATTCCAAAAATTACATATGATAGTCCACGTTTTTGGAGAAGGGATAGAAATTTTAGAAATTGCATATTGTTTTTGGAGAAGGGATATAAATCAAGAAAATGCATATGATAGTCCACGTTTTTTGAGAAGGAAATGAAATTCCAAAAATTGCATATAATAGTCCACGTTGTTGGAGAAGGGAAAGAAATTTTAGAAAATGCTTATGATAATCCACGTTTTTAGAGAAGGGAAAGATATTCCATAAATTGCATATGATAGTCCACGTTTTGGGAGAAGGAAAAGAAATTTTAGAAATTGATTATGATATTCCACGTTTTTGGGGAAGGGAAAGAAATCCCATAAATTGCATATGATAGTCCATGTTTTTGGAAAGAAGTTCAAGAAATTGCATATAATAGTCCATGTTTTTTGAGAAGGGAATGAAATTCCAAAAACTACATATGATAGTCCATGTTTTGGGAGAAGGCATAGAAATTCCAGAAATTGCATATGATAGTCCACGTTTTTGGAGAACGGAAATAAATTCAAGAAAATGCATATGATAGTCCACGTTTTTGGAGAAGGGAAAGCAATTCCAGAAATTGCATATGATATTCCAAGTTTTTGGAGAAGGGGAAGAAATTCAAGAATATGCATATGATAGTCCACGTTTTTTGAGAAGGGAAAGAAATTCCAAAAATTGAATATAATAGTCCATGTTTTTGGAGTAGGGAAAGAAATTTTAGATTTTGCTTATGATAGTCCGCGTTTTTGGAGAAGGGAAATAAATTTCATAAATTGCATACGATAGTCCATGTTTTTGGAGAAGGGAAAGAAATTCCAAAAATTGCATATGATAGTCCACGTTTTTTAAGAAGGGAAAGAAATTCTAAAAATTGCATACGATAGTCCACGTCGTTGGAGAAGGGAAAGAAATTTCATAAATTGCATACGATAGTCCACGTTTTTTGAGAAGGGAAAGAAATTCCAAAAATTGCATATAATAGTCCACGTTTTGGAGAAGGGAATGAAATTCAATAAAATGCATATGATAGTCCACGTTTTTGGAGAAGGGAAAGAAATTTCATAAATTGCATATGATAGTCCACGTTTTTGGAGGAGGGAACGAAATTCCAAAAATTGCATATGATAGTCCACGTTTTTTGAGAAGGGAAAGAAATTCCGGAAATTGCATATGATAGTCAACGATTTGGAGAAGGGAAAGAAATTTTAGAAATTGTTTATGATAGTCCAAGTTTTTGGAAAAGGGAAAGAAATTCCATAAATTGCTTATCATAGTCCACATTTTTGGAAAGAAATCCCAAAAATTGCATACGATAGTCCACGTTTTTTGAGAAGGGAAAGAAATTCCCAAAATTGCATATGATAGTCCACGTCTTTGGAGAAGGGACAGAAATTTCAGAAATTGCATATGATAGTCCACGTTTTTGGAGAAGGGAAAGAAATTCAAGAAAATGCATATGATAGTCCACGTTTTTGGAGAAGGGAAAGCAATTCCAGAAATTGCATATGATATTCCAAGTTTTTGGAGAAGGGGAAGAAATTCAAGAAAATGCATATGATAGTCCACGTTTTTTGAGAAGGGAAAGAAATTCCAAAAATTGAATATAACAGTCCACGTTTTTGGAGTAGGGAAAGAAATTTTAGATTTTGCTTATGATAGTCCGCATTTTTGGA
Source organism: Vicia villosa (assembly GCF_029867415.1). NCBI lineage: Eukaryota > Viridiplantae > Streptophyta > Magnoliopsida > Fabales > Fabaceae > Vicia > Vicia villosa. Next base: position 3,313,309 of record NC_081185.1, read on the forward strand.
GAAGGGAAATAAATTTCATAAATTGCATACGATAGTCCATGTTTTTGGAGAAGGGAAAGAAATTCCAAAAATTGCATATGATAGTCCACGTTTTTTGAGAAGGGAAAGAAATTCTAAAAATTGCATATGATAGTCCACGTCGTTGGAGAAGGGAAAGAAATTTCATAAATTGCATACGATAGTCCACGTATTTAAAGAAGGGAGAGAAATTCCAAAAAGTGCATATGATAGTCCACGTTTTTTGAGAAGGGAAAGAAATTCTAAAAATTGCATATGATAGTCCACGTTTTTTGAGAAGGGAAATAAATTCACGAAAATGCATATGATAGTCCACGTTTTTTGAGAAGGGAAAGAAATTCCAAAAATTGCATATAATAGTCCACGTTTTGGAGAAGAGAATGAAACTCAATAAAATGCATATGATAGTCCACGTTTTTGGAGAAGGGAAAGAAATTTCATAAATTGCATATGATAGTCCACGTTTTTGGAGGAGGGAACGAAATTCCAAAAATTGCATATGATAGTCCACGTTTTTTGAGAAGGGAAAGAAATTCCGGAAATTGCATATGATAGTCAACGTTTTTGGAGAAGGGAAAGAAATTTTAGAAATTGTTTATGATAGTCCACGTTTTTGGAAAAGGGAAAGAAATTCCATAAATTGCTTATCATAGTCCACATTTTTGGAAAGAAATCCCAAAAATTGCATACGATAGTCCACGTTTTTTGAGAAGGGAAAGAAATTCCAAAAATTGCATATAATAGTCCACGTCTTTGGAGAAGGGAAAGAAATTTCAGAAATTGCATATGATAGTCCATGTTTTTGGAGAAGGAAAAGAAATTCCTGAAATTGCATATGATAGTCCATGTTTTTGGAGAAGGGAAAGAAATTCAAGAAAATGCATATGATAGTTGAGATGAGAGAGAAATTTAAAAAATTGCATATAATAGTCCACGTTTTTCGAGAAGGGAAAGAAATTTTTGAAATTGCTTATGATAGTCCACGTTTTTGGAGAAGGGAAAGAAATTCCATAAATTGCTTATCATAATCCACGTTTTTTGAAAGAAATTCCATAAATTGCATATAATGGTCCACGTTTTTTGAGAAGGGATAGAAATTCCAAAAATTGCATATGATAGTCCACGTTTTTGGAGAAGGGAAAAAATTCAAGAAACTGCATATGATAGTCTACGTTTTTAGAGAAAGGAAATAAATTCAAGAAACTGCATACGATAGTCCATGTTTTTGGAGAAGGGAAATAAATTCAAGAAACTGCATATGGTAGTCCACGTTTTGGGAGAAGGTAAAGAAATTTTAGAAATTGCTTATGATAGTCCTCGTTATTGGAGAAGGGAAAGAAATTACATAAATTGTATATCATATTCCACGTTTTTGGAAAGAAGTTCCAGAAATTGCATATAATAGTCCACGTTTTTTGATAAGGGAAAGAAATTCCAAAAATTGCATATGATAGTCCATGTTTTTAGAGAAGGGAAAAAAATTTCAGAAATTGCATATGATAGTCCATATTTTTGGAGAAGGGAAAGGAGTTAATAGAAATTGCATATGATAGTCCATGTTTTTGGAGAAAGGAATGAAATTCCAAAAATTGCTTATGATAGTCCATGTTTTTTGGTAGGAAAATAAATTCAACAAAATGCATATGATAGTCCATGTTTTTTGAGAAGGGATAGAAATTCCAAAATTGCATATGATAGTCCACGTTTTTGGAGAAGGGAAAGAAACTTTAGAAATTGCTTATGATAATTTACATTTTTAGAAAGGGGAAAGAAATTCCATAAATTGCATATCATAGTCCACGTTTTTGGAAAGAAATCCCAAAAATTGCATACGATAGTCCACGTTTTTAGAGACGGGAAAGAAATTTCAAAAATTGCATATGATATTCCACGTTTTTGGAGAAGGGAAAGAAATTTCAGAAATTGCATATGGTAGTCCGTGTTTTTTCAGAAGGGAAAGAAATTCCAGAAATTGCATATGATAGTCCACGTTTTTGGAGAAGGGAATGAAATTCAAGAAAATGCATATGATATTCCACGTTTTTGGAGAAGGTAATGAAATTCAAGAAAATGCATATGATAGTCCACGTTTTTGGAGAAGGGAAAGAAATTTCAAAAATTGCATATGATAGTCCACGTTTTTGGAGAAGGGAAAGAAATTTCAAAAATTGCATATGATAGTCCATGTTTTTTGAGAAGGGAAAGAAATTTTAGAAATTGCTTATGATAGTCCACGTTTTTAAAGAAGGGAAAGAAATTCCATAAATTGCATATCATAATCCACGTTTTTTGAAAGAAATTCCAGAAATTGCATATAATGGTCCACGTTTTTTGAGAAGGGGAAGAAATTCCAAAAATTGCATATGATAGTCCACGTTTTTGGGGAAGGGAAAGAAATTCCAGAAATTGCATATGACAGTCCATGTTTTTGGAGAAGGGAAATAAATTCAAGAAAATGCATATGATAGTCCACGTTTTTGGAGAAGGGAAAGAAATTCCAAAAATTGCATATGATAGTCCACGTTTTGGGAGAAGGGAAAGAAATTTTTGAAATTGCTTATGATAGTCCTCGTTATTGGAGAAGGGAAAGAAATTCCATAAATTGTTTATCATAGTCCACGTTTTTAGAAAGAAGTTCCAGAAATTGCATATAATAGTCCACGTTTTTTGAGAAAGGAAAAAATTCAAAAAATTGCATATGATAGTCCACAATTTTGGAGAAGGGAGAGAAATTTTAGAAATTGCTTATGATTGTCCACGTTTTTGGAGAAGGGAAAGAAATTCCATATATTGCTTATCATAGTTCACGTTTTTGGAGAAGGGAAAGAAATTTTAGAAATTGCATATGATAGTCCAGGTTTTTGGAGAAGGGAAAGAAATTCCAGAAATTGCATATGATAGTCCATGTTTTTGGAGAAGGGAAAGAAATTCAAGAAATGCATATGATAGTCCACGTTTTTTGAGAAGAGAGAGAAATTCCAAAAATTGCATATAATAGTCCACGTTTTTGGAGAAGGGAAAGAAATTCCATAAATTTCTTATCATAATCCACGTTTTTTGAAAGAAATTCCAGAAATTGCATATAATGGTCCACGTTTTTTGAGAAGGGAAAGAATTCAAGAAACTGCATATGATAGTCTACGTTTTTGGAGAATGGAAATAAATTCAAGAAACTGCATACGGTATTCCATGTTTTTGGAGAAGGGAAATAAATTCAAGAAAATGCATATGGTAGTCCACGTTTTGGGAGAAGGGAAAGAAATTTTAGAAATTGCTTATGATAGTCCTCGTTATTGGAGAAGGGAAAGAAATTACATAAATTGTATATCATATTCCACGTTTTTGGAAAGAAGTTCCAGAAATTGCATGTAATAGTCCACGTTTTTTGATAAGGGAAAGAAATTCCAAAAATTGCATATGATAGTCCATGTTTTTAGAGAAGGGAAAAAAATTTCAGAAATTGCATATGATAGTCCATATTTTTGGAGAAGGGAAAGTAATTATAGAAATTGCATATGATAGTCCACGTTTTTGGAGAAAGGAATGATATTCCAAAAATTGCTTATGATAGTCCATGTTTTTTGGTAGGAAAATAAATTCAACAAAATGCATAAGGTAGTCCATGTTTTTTGAGAAGGGATAGAAATTCCAAAATTGCATATGATAGTCCACGTTTTTGGAGAAGGGGAAGAAACTTTAGAAATTGCTTATGATAATTGACATTTTTAGAAAAGGGAAAGAAATTCCATAAATTGCATATCATAGTCCACGTTTTTGGAAAGAAATCCCAAAAATTGCATACGATAGTCCACGTTTTTAGAGACGGGAAAGAAATTTCAAAAATTGCATATGATATTCCACGTTTTTGGAGAAGGGAAAGAAATTTCAAAAATTGCATATGGTAGTCCGTGTTTTTTCAGAAGGGAAAGAAATTCCAGAAATTGCATATGATAGTCCACGTTTTTGGAGAAGGGAATGAAATTCAAGAAAATGCATATGATATTCCACGTTTTTGGAGAATGGAATGAAATTCAAGAAAATGCATATGATAGTCCACGTTTTTGGAGAAGGGAAAGAAATTTCAAAAATTGCATATGATAGTCCACGTTTTTGTAGAAGGGAAAGAAATTTCAAAAATTGCATATGATAGTCCATGCTTTTTGAGAAGGGAAAGAAATTTTAGAAATTGCTTATGATAGTCCACGTTTTTGGAGAAGGGAAAGAAATTCCATAAATTGCTTATCATAATCCACGTTTTTTGAAAGAAATTCCAGAAATTGCATATAATGGTCCACGTTTTTTGAGAAGGGAAAGAAATTCCAAAAATTGCATATTATAGTCCACGTTTTTGGGGAAGGGAAAGAAATTCCAGAAATTGCATATGACAGTCCATGTTTTTGGAGAAGGGAAATAAATTCAAGAAAATGCATATGATAGTCCACGTTTTTGGAGAAGGGATAGAAATTCCAAAAATTGCATATGATAGTCCACGTTTTGGGAAAAGGGAAAGAAATTTTAGAAATTGCTTATGATAGTCCTCGTTATTGGAGAAGGGAAAGAAATTCCATAAATTGTTTATCATAGTCCACGTTTTTAGAAAGAAGTTCCAGAAATTGCATATAATAGTCCACGTTTTTTGAGAAAGGAAAAAAATTCTAAAAATTGCATATGATAGTCCACGTTTTTGGAGAAGGGAGAGAAATTTTAGAAATTGCTTATGATTGTCCACGTTCTTGGAGAAGGGAAAGAAATTCCATAAATTGCTTATCATAGTTCACGTTTTTGGAGAAGGGAAAGAAATTTTAGAAATTGCATATGATAGTCCAGGTTTTTGGAGAAGGGAAAGAAATTCCAGAAATTGCATATGATAGTCCATGTTTTTGGAGAAGGGAAAGAAATTCAAGAAATGCATATGATAGTCCACGTTTTTTGAGAAGAGAGAGAAATTCCAAAAATTGCATATAATAGTCCACGTTTTTGGAGAAGGGAAAGAAATTCCATAAATTTCTTATCATAATCCTCGTTTTTTGAAAGAAATTCCAGAAATTGCATATAATGGTCCACGTTTTTTGAGAAGGGAAAGAAATTCCAAAAATTGCATATGATAGTCCACGTTTTTGGAGAAGGGAAAAAATTCAAGAAACTGCATATGATAGTCTACGTTTTTGGAGAAAGGAAATAAATTCAAGAAACTGCATACGGTAGTCTATGTTTTTGGAGAAGGGAAATAAATTCAAGAAAATACATATGGTAGTCCACGTTTTGGGAGAAGGGTTAGAAATTTTAGAAATTGCTTATGATAGTCCTCGTTATTGGAGAAGGGAAAGAAATTACATAAATTGTATATCATATTCCACGTTTTTGGAAAGAAGTTCCAGAAATTGCATATAATAGTCCATGTTTTTTGAGAAGGGAAAGAAATTCCAGAAATTGCATATGATAGTCCACGTTTTTGGAGAAGGGAATGAAATTCAAGAAAATGCATATGATATTCCACTTTTTTGGAGAAGGGAATGAAATTTCAAAAATTGCATATGATAGTCCACGTTTTTGGAGAAGGGACAGAAATTTCAAAAATTGCATATGATAGTCCATGTTTTTTGAGAAGGGAAAGAAATTTTAGAAATTGCTTATGATAGTCCACGTTTTTAAAGAAGGGAAAGAAATTCCATAAATTGCTTATCATAATCCACGTTTTTTGAAAGAAATTCCAGAAATTGCATATAATGGTCCACGTTTTTTGAGAAGGGAAAGAAGTTCCAAAAATTGCATATGATAGTCCACGTTTTCGGGGAAGGGAAAGAAATTCCAGAAATTGCATATGACAGTCCATGTTTTTGGAGAAGGGAAATAAATTCAAGAAAATGCATATGATAGTCCACGTTTTTGGAGAAGGGAAAGAAATTCCAAAAATTGCATATGATAGTCCACGTTTTGGGAGAAGGGAAAGAAATTTTTGAAATTGCTTATGATAGTCCTCGTTATTGGAGAAGGGAAAGAAATTCCATAAATTGTTTATCATAGTCCACGTTTTTAGAAAGAAGTTCCAGAAATTGCATATAATAGTCCACGTTTTTTGAGAAAGGAAAAAAATTCTAAAAATTGCATATGATAGTCCACGTTTTTGGAGAAGGGAGAGAAATTTTAGAAATTGCTTATGATTGTCCACGTTTTTGGAGAAGGGAAAGAAATTCCATAAATTGCTTATCATAGTTCACGTTTTTGGAGAAGGGAAAGAAATTTTAGAAATTGCATATGATAGTCCAGGTTTTTGGAGAAGGGAAAGAAATTCCAGAAATTGCATATGATAGTCCATGTTTTTGGAGAAGGGAAAGAAATTCAAGAAATGCATACGATAGTCCACGTTTTTTGAGAAGAGAGAGAAATTCCAAAAATTGCATATAACAGTCCACGTTTTTGGAGAAGGGAAAGAATTTCCATAAATTTCTTATCATAATCCACGTTTTTTGAAAGAAATTCCAATAATTGCTTATGATAGTCCATGTTTTTTGGTAGGGAAATAAATTCAAGAAAATGCATATGGTAGTCCATGTTTTTTGAGAAGGGATAGAAATTCCAAAATTGCATATGATAGTCCACGTTTTTTGAGAAGGGAAAGAAATTTTAGAAATTGCTTATGATAATCGACATTTTTAGAAAAGGGAAAGAAATTCCATAAATTGCATATCATAGTCCACGTTTTTGGAAAGAAATCCCAAAAATTGCATACGATAGTCCACGTTTTAAGAGACGGGAAAGTAATTTCAAAAATTGCATATGATATTCCACGTTTTTGGAGAAGGGAAAGAAATTTCAAAAATTGCATATGGTAGTCCTTGTTTTTTCAGAAGGGAAAGAAATTCCATAAATTGCATATGATAGTCCACGTTTTTGGAGAAGGGAATGAAATTCAAGAAAATGCATATGATATTCCACGTTTTTGGAGAATGGAATGAAATTCAAGAAAATGCATATGATAGTCCATGTTTTTGGAGAAGGGAAAGAAATTTCAAAAATTGCATATGATAGTCCATGTTTTTTGAGAAGGGAAAGAAATTTTAGAAATTGCTTATGATAGTCCACGTTTTTGGAGAAGGGAAAGAAATTCCATAAATTGATTATCATAATCCACGTTTTTTGAAAGAAATTCCAGAAATTGGATATAATGGTCCACGTTTTTTGAGAAGGGAAAGAAATTCCAAAAATTGCATATGATAGTCCACGTTATTGTGGAAAGGAAAGAAATTCCAGAAATTGCATATGACAGTCCATGTTTTTGGAGAAGGGAAATAAATTCAAGAAAATGCATATGATAGTCCACGTTTTTGGAGAAGGGAAAGAAATTCCAAAAATTGCATATGATAGTACACGTTTTGGGAAAAGGGAAAGAAATTTTAAAAATTGCTTATGATAGTCCTCGTTAATGGAGAAGGGAAAGAAATTCCATAAATTGTTTATCATAGTCCACGTTTTTAGAAAGAAGTTCCAGAAATTGCATATAATAGTCCACGTTTTTTGAGAAAGGAAAAAAATTCTAAAAATTGCATATGATAGTCCACGTTTATGGAGAAGGGAGAGAAATTTTAGAAGTTGCTTATGATTGTCCACGTTTTTGGAGAAGGGAAAGAAATTCCATAAATTGCTTATCATAGTTCACGTTTTTGGAGAAGGGAAAGAAATTTTAGAAATTGCATATGATAGTCCAGGTTTTTGGAGAAGGGAAAGAAATTCCAGAAATTGCATATGATAGTCCATGTTTTTGGAGAAGGGAAAGAAATTCAAGAAATGCATATGATAGTCCACGTTTTTTGAGAAGAGAGAGAAATTCAAAAAATTGCATATAATAGTCCATGTTTTTGGAGAAGGGAAAGAAATTCCATAAATTTCTTATCATAATCCACGTTTTTTGAAAGAAATTCCAGAAAATGCATATAATGGTCCACGTTTTTTGAGAAGGGAAAGAAATTCCAAAAATTGCATATGATAGTCCACGTTTTTGGAGAAGGGAAAAAATTCAAGAAACTGCATATGATAGTCTACGTTTTTGGAGTAGGGAAATAAATTCAAGAAACTGCATACGATAGTCCACGTTTTTGGAGAAGGGAAATAAATTCAAGAAAATGCATATGGTAGTCCACGTTTTGGGAGAAGGGAAAGAAATTTTAGAAATTGCTTATGATAGTCCTCGTTATTGGAGAAGGGAAAGAAATTACATAAATTGTATATCATATTCCACGTTTTTGGAAAGAAGTTCCAGAAATTGCATATAATAGTCCACGTTTTTTGATAAGGGAAAGAAATTTCAAAAATTGCATATGATATTCCATGTTTTTGGAGAAAGGAATGAAATTCCAAAAATTGCTTATGATAGTCCTAGTTTTTTCAGAAGGGAAAGAAATTCCAGAAATTGCATATGATAGTCCACGTTTTTGGAGAAGGGAATGAAATTCAAGAAAATGCATATGATATTCCACGTTTTTGGAGAATGGAATGAAATTCAAGAAAATGCATATGATAGTCCACGTTTTTGGAGAAGGGAAAGAAATTTCAAAAATTGCATATGATAGTCCACGTTTTTGGAGAAGGGAAAGAAATTTCAAAAATTGCATATGATAGTCCATGTTTTTTGAGAAGGGAAAGAAATTTTAGAAATTGCTTATGATAGTCCACGTTTTTGGAGAAGGGAATGAAATTCCATAAATTGCTTATCATCATCCACGTTTTTTGAAAGAAATTCTAGAAATTGCATATAATGGTCCACGTTTTTTGAGAAGGGAAAGAAATTCCAAAAATTGCATATGATAGTCCACGTTTTTGGGGAAGGGAAAGAAATTCCAGAAATTGCATATGATAGTCCACGTTTTTGGAGAAAGGATATAAATTCAAGAAAATGCATATGATAGTCCACGTTTTTGGAGAAGGGAAAGAAATTCCAAAAATTGCATATGATAGTCCACGTTTTTGGAGAAGGGAAAGAAATTTTAGAAATTGCTTATGATAGTCCTCGTTATTTGAGAAGGGAAAGAAATTCCATAAATTGTTTATCATAGTCCACGTTTTTAGAAAGAAGTTCCAGAAATTGCATAAAATAGTCCACGTTTTTTGAGAAAGGAAAAAAATTCTAAAAATTGCATATGATAGTCCACGTTTTTGGAGAAGAGAGAGAAATTTTAGAAATTGCTTATGATAGTCCACGTTTTTGGAGAAGGGAAAGAAATTCCATAAATTGCTTATCATAGTCCACGTTTTTGGAAAGAAATTCAAGAAATTGCATATAATAGCCCATGTTTTTTGAGAAGGGAAAGAAATTCTAAAAATTGCATATGATAGTCCACGTCGTTGTAGAAGGGAAAGAAATTTCAGAAATTGCATATGATAGTCCAGGTTTTTGGAGAAGGGAAAGAAATTCCAGAAATTGCATATGATAGTCCATGTTTTTGGAGAAGTGAAAGAAATTCAAGAAAATGCATATGATAGTCCACGTTTTTTGAGAAGAGAGAGAAATTCCAAAAATTGCATATAATAGTCCATGTTTTTGGAGAAGGGAAAGAAATTCCATAAATTGCATATGATAGTCCACGTTTTTGGAGAAGGGAAAGATATTCAAGAAATTGCATACGATAGTCCACGTTTTTGGAGAATTGGAATAAATCCAGAAATTGCATACGATAGTCCACGTTTTTGGAGAAGGGAAATAAATTCAACAAAATTCATATGGTAGTCCACGTTTTGGGAGAAGGGAAAGAAATTTTAGAAATTGCTTATGATAGTCCTCGTTATTGGAGAAGGGAAAGAAATTCCATAAATTGTATATCATAGTCCACGTTTTTGGAAAGAAATCCCAAAAATTGCATACGATAGTCCACGTTTTTAGAGACGGGAAAGAAATTTCAAAAATTGCATATGATATTCCACGTTTTTGGAGAAGGGAAAGAAATTTCAGAAATTGCATATGGTAGTCCGTGTTTTTTCAGAAGGGAAAGAAATTCCAGAAATTGCATATGATAGTCCACGTTTTTGGAGAAGGGAATGAAATTCAAGAAAATGCATATGATATTCCACGTTTTTGGAGAAGGGAATGAAATTCAAGAAAATGCATATGATAGTCCACGTTTTTGGAGAAAGGAAAGAAATTTCAAAAATTGCATATGATAGTCCACGTTTTTGGAGAAGGGAAAGAAATTTCAAAAATTGCATATGATTGTCCATGTTTTTTGAGAAGGGAAAGAAATTTTAGAAATTGCTTATGATAGTCCACGTTTTTGGAGAAGGGAAAGAAATTCCATAAATTGCTCATCATAATCCACGTTTTTTGAAAGAAATTCTAGAAATTGAATATAATGGTCCACGTTTTTTGAGAAGGGAAAGAAATTCCAAAAATTGCATATGATAGTCCACGTTTTTAAGGAAGGGAAAGAAATTCCAGAAATTGCATATGATAGTCCACGTTTTTGGAGAAAGGAAATAAATTCAAGAAAATGCATATGATAGTCCACGTTTTTGAAGAAGGGAAAGAAATTCCAAAAATTGCATATGATAGTCCACGTTTTTGGAGAAGGGAAAGAAATTTTAGAAATTGCTTATGATAGTCCTCGTTATTTGAGAAGGGAAAGAAATTCCATAAATTGTTTATCATAGTCCACGTTTTTAGAAAGAAGTTCCAGAAATTGCATATTATAGTCCACGTTTTTTAAGAAAGGAAAAAAATTCTAAAAATTGCATATGATAGTCCACGTTTTTGGAGAAGGGAAAGAAATTCCAGAAATTGCATATGATAGTCCACGTTTTTGGAGAAAGGATATAAATTCAAGAAAATGCATATGATAGTCCACGTTTTTGGAGAAGGGAAAGAAATTCCAAAAATTGCATATGATAGTCCACGTTTTTGGAGAAGGGAAAGAAATTTTAGAAATTGCTTATGATAGTCCTCGTTATTTGAGAAGGGAAAGAAATTCCATAAATTGTTTATCATAGTCCACGTTTTTAGAAAGAAGTTCCAGAAATTGCATATAATAGTCCACGTTTTTTGAGAAAGGAAAAAATTCTAAAAATTGCATATGATAGTCCACGTTTTTGGAGAAGAGAGAGAAATTTTAGAAATTGCTTATGATAGTCCACGTTTTTGGAGAAGGGAAAGAAATTCCATAAATTGCTTATCATAGTCCACGTTTTTGGAAAGAAATTCAAGAAATTGCATATAATAGCCCATGTTTTTTGAGAAGGGAAAGAAATTCTAAAAATTGCATATGATAGTCCACGTCGTTGTAGAAGGGAAAGAAATTTCAGAAATTGCATATGATAGTCCAGGTTTTTGGAGAAGGGAAAGAAATTCCAGAAATTGCATATGATAGTCCATGTTTTTGGAGAAGTGAAAGAAATTCAAGAAAATGCATATGATAGTCCACGTTTTTTGAGAAGAGAGAGAAATTCCAAAAATTGCATATAATAGTCCATGTTTTTGGAGAAGGGAAAGAAATTCCATAAATTTCTTATCATAATCCACGTTTTTTGAAAGAAATTCCAGAAATTGCATATAATGGTCCACGTTTTTTGAGAAGGGAAAGAAATTCCAAAAATTGCATATGATAGTCCACGTTTTTGGAGAAGGGAAAGATATTCAAGAAATTGCATACGATAGTCCACGTTTTTGGAGAATTGGAATAAATCCAGAAATTGCATACGATAGTCCACGTTTTTGGAGAAGGGAAATAAATTCAACAAAATTCATATGGTAGTCCACGTTTTGGGAGAAGGGAAAGAAATTTTAGAAATTGCTTATGATAGTCCTCGTTATTGGAGAAGGGAAAGAAATTCCATAAATTGTATATCATAGTCCACGTTTTTGGAAAGAAATCCCAAAAATTGCATACGATAGTCCACGTTTTTAGAGACGGGAAAGAAATTTCAAAAATTGCATATGATATTCCACGTTTTTGGAGAAGGGAAAGAAATTTCAGAAATTGCATATGGTAGTCCGTGTTTTTTCAGAAGGGAAAGAAATTCCAGAAATTGCATATGATAGTCCACGTTTTTGGAGAAGGGAATGAAATTCAAGAAAATGCATATGATATTCCACGTTTTTGGAGAAGGGAATGAAATTCAAGAAAATGCATATGATAGTCCACGTTTTTGGAGAAAGGAAAGAAATTTCAAAAATTGCATATGATAGTCCACGTTTTTGGAGAAGGGAAAGAAATTTCAAAAATTGCATATGATTGTCCATGTTTTTTGAGAAGGGAAAGAAATTTTAGAAATTGCTTATGATAGTCCACGTTTTTGGAGAAGGGAAAGAAATTCCATAAATTGCTCATCATAATCCACGTTTTTTGAAAGAAATTCTAGAAATTGAATATAATGGTCCACGTTTTTTGAGAAGGGAAAGAAATTCCAAAAATTGCATATGATAGTCCACGTTTTTAAGGAAGGGAAAGAAATTCCAGAAATTGCATATGATAGTCCACGTTTTTGGAGAAAGGAAATAAATTCAAGAAAATGCATATGATAGTCCACGTTTTTGAAGAAGGGAAAGAAATTCCAAAAATTGCATATGATAGTCCACGTTTTTGGAGAAGGGAAAGAAATTTTAGAAATTGCTTATGATAGTCCTCGTTATTTGAGAAGGGAAAGAAATTCCATAAATTGTTTATCATAGTCCACGTTTTTAGAAAGAAGTTCCAGAAATTGCATATTATAGTCCACGTTTTTTAAGAAAGGAAAAAAATTCTAAAAATTGCATATGATAGTCCACGTTTTTGGAGAAGAGAGAGAAATTTTAGAAATTGCTTATGATAGTCCACGTTTTTAGAGAAGGGAAAGAAATTCCATAAATTGCTTATCATAGTCCACGTTTTTGGAAAGAAATTCCAGAAATTGCATATTATAGCCCATGTTTTTTGGAAAGGGAAAGAAATTCTAAAAATTGCATATGATAGTCCACGTCGTTGTAGAAGGGAAAGAAATTTCAGAAATTGCATATGATAGTCCAGGTTTTTGGAGAAGGGAAAGAAATTCCAGAAATTGCATATGATAGTCCATGTTTTTGGAGAAGGGAAAGAAATTCAAGAAAATGCATATGATAGTCCACGTTTTTTGAGAAGAGAGAGAAATTCCAAAATTTGCATATAATAGTCCACGTTTTTGGAGAAGGGAAAGAAATTTTAGAAATTGCTTATGATAGTCCATGTTTTTGGAGAAGGGAAAGAAATTCCAAAAATTGCTTATCATAATCCACGTTTTTTGAAAGAAATTCCAGAAATTGCATATAATGGTCCACGTTTTTTTAGAAGTGAAAGAAATTCCAAAAATTGCATATGATAGTCCACGTTTTTAGAGAAGGGGAAGAAATTCTAGAAATTGCATATGATAGTCCACGTTTTTGGAGAAGGGAAATAAATTCAAGAAATTGCATATGATAGTCTACGTTTTTGGAGAAGGGAAAGAAATTCCAAAAATTGCATATGATAGTCCACGTTTTGGGAGAAGGGAAAAAAATTTTAGAAATTGCTTATGATAGTCCTCGTTATTGGAGAAGGGAAAGAAATTCCACAAATTGTATATCATAGTCCACGTTTTTGGAAAGAAGTTCCAGAAATTGCATATAATAGTCCACGTTTTTTGAGAAGGGAAAGAAATTCCAAAAATTGCATATGATAGTCCACGTTTTTGGAGAAGGGAGAGAAATTTTAGATATTGCTTATGATTGTCCACGTTTTTGGAGAAGGGAAAGAAATTCCATAAATTGCTTTTCATAGTTCACGTTTTTGTAGAAGGGAAAGAAATTTTAGAAATTGCATATGATAGTCCAGGTTTTTGGAGAAGGGAAAGAAATTCCAGAAATTGCATATGATAGTCCATGTTTTTGGAGAAGGGAAAGAAATTCAAGAAATGCATATGATAGTCCATGTTTTTTGAGAAGAGAGAGAAATTCCAAAAATTGCATATAATAGTCCACGTTTTTGGAGAAGGGAAAGAAATTCCATAAATTTCTTATCATAATCCACGTTTTTTGAAAGAAATTCCAGAAATTGCATATAATGGTCCACGTTTTTTGAGAAGGGAAAAAAATTCCAAAAATTGCATATGATAGTCCACGTTTTTGGAGAAGGGAAAGAAATTCAGGAAATTGCATACGATAGTCCACGTTTTTGGAGAAGGGAAATAAATCCAGAAATTGCATACGATAGTCCACGTTTTTGGAGAAGGGAAATAAATTCAACAAAATTCATATGGTAGTCCACGTTTTGGGAGAAGGGAAAGAAATTTTAGAAATTGCTTATGATAGTCCTCGTTATTGGAGAAGGGAAAGAAATTCCATAAGTTGTATATCATAGTCCACGTTTTTGGAAAGAAGTTTCAGAAATTGCATATAATAGTCCACGTTTTTTGAGAAGGGAAAGAAATTCCAAAAATTGCATATGATAGTCCATGTTTTTAGAGAAGGAAAAAAATTTCAAAAATTGCATATGATAGTCCATGTTTTTGGAGAAGGGAAAGTAATTATAGAAATTGCATATGATAGTCCACATTTTTGGAGAAAGGAATGAAATTCCAAAAATTGCTTATGATAGTCCATGTTTTTTGGTAGGGAAATAAATTCAAGAAAATGCATATGATAGTCCATGTTTTTTGAGAAGGGATAGAAATTCCAAAATTGCATATGATAGTCCACGTTTTTGGAGATGGGAAAGAAATTTTAGAAATTGCTTATGATAATCGACATTTTTAGAAAAGGGAAAGAAATTCCATAAATTGCATATCATAGTCCACGATTTTGGAAAGAAATCCCAAAAATTGCATACGATAGTCCACGTTTTTAGAGACGGGAAAGAAATTTCAAAAATTGCATATGATATTCCACGTTTTTGGAGAAGGGAAAGAAATTTCAGAAATTGCATATGGTAGTCCGTGTTTTTTCAGAAGGGAAAGAAATAAAAGAAATTGCATATGATAATCCACGTTTTTGGAGAAGGGAATGAATTTCAAGAAAATGCATATGATATTCCACGTTTTTAGAGAAGGGAATGAAATTCAAGAAAATGCATATGATAGTCCACGTTTTTGGAGAAGGGAAAGAAATTTCAAAAATTGCATATGATAGTCCACGTTTTTGGAGAAGGGAAAAAAATTTCAAAAACTGCATATGATAGTCCATGTTTTTTGAGAAGGGAAAGAAATTTTAGAAATTGCTTATGATAGTCCACGTTTATGGAGAAGGGAAAGAAATTCCATAAATTGCTTATCATAATCCACGTTTTTTGAAAGAAATTCTAGAAATTGCATATAATGGTCCACATTTTTTGAGAAGGGAAAGAAATTCCAGAAATTGCATATGATAGTCCACGTTTTTGGAGAAGGGAAATAAATTCAAGAAAATGCATATGATAGTCCACGTTTTTGGAGAAGGGAAAGAAATTCCAAAAATTGCATATGATAGTCCACATTTTGGGAGAAGGGAAAGAAATTTTAGAAATTGCTTATGATAGTCCTCGTTATTGGAGAAGGGAAAGAAATTCCATAAATTGTTTATCATAGTCCACGTTTTTAGAAAGAAGTTCCAGAAATTGCATATAATAGTCCACATTTTTTTAGAAAGGAAAAAAATTCTAAAAATTGCATATGATAGTCCACGTTTTTGGAGAAGAGAGAGAAATTTTAGAAATTGCTTATGATAGTCCACGTTTTTGGAGAAGGGAAAGAAATTCCATAAATTGCTTATCATAGTCCACGTTTTTGGAAAGAAATTCCAGAAATTGCATATAATAGCCTATGTTTTTTGAGAAGGGAAGGAAATTCTAAAAATTGCATATGATAGTCCACATCGTTGGAGAAGGGAAAGAAATTCCAGAAATTGCATATGATAGTCCATGTTTTTGGAGAAGGGAAAGAAATTCAAGAAAATGCATGATAGTCCACGTTTTTTGAGAAGAGAGAGAAATTCCAAAATTTGCATTTAATAGTCCACGATTTTGGAGAAGGGAAAGAAATTTTAGAAATTTCTTATGATAGATCATGTTTTTGGAGAAGGGAAAGAAATTCCAAAAATTGCTTATCATAATCCACGTTTTTTGAAAGAAATTCCAGAAATTGCATATAATGGTCCACGTTTTTTGAGAAGGGAAAGAATTTCCAAAAATTGCATATGATAGTCCACGTTTTTAGAGAAGGGGAAGAAATTCCAGAAATTGCATATGATAGTCCACGTTTTTGGAGAAGGGAAATAAATTCAAGAAATTGCATATGATAGTCTACGTTTTTGGAGAAGGGAAAGAAATTCCAAAAATTGCATATGATAGTCCACGTTTTGGGAGAAGGGAAAGAAATTTTAGAAATTGCTTATGATAGTCCTCGTTATTGGAGAAGGGAAAGAAATTCCACAAATTGTATATCATAGTCCACGTTTTTGGAAAGAAGTTCCAGAAATTGCATATAATAGTCCACGTTTTTTAAGAAGGGAAAGAAATTCCAAAAATTGCATATGATAGTCCACGTTTTTGGATAAGGGAGAGAAATTTTAGAAATTGCTTATGATTGTCCACGTTTTTGGAGAAGGGAAAGAAATTCCATAAATTGCTTTTCATAGTTCACGTTTTTGGAGAAGGGAAAGAAATTTTAGAAATTGCATATGATAGTCCAGGTTTTTGGAGAAGGGAAAGAAATTCCAGAAATTGCATATGATAGTCCATGTTTTTCGAGAAGGGAAAGAAATTCAAGAAATGCATATGATAGTCCACGTTTTTTGAGAAGAGAGAGAAATTCCAAAAATTGCATATAATAGTCCACGTTTTTGGAGAAGGGAAAGAAATTCCATAAATTTCTTATCATAATCCACGTTTTTTGAAAGAAATTCCAGAAATTGCATATAATGGTCCACGTTTTTTGAGAAGGGAAAAAAATTCCAAAAATTGCATATGATAGTCCACGTTTTTGGAGAAGGGAAAGAAATTCAGGAAATTGCATACGATAGTCCACGTTTTTGGAGAAGGGAAATAAATCCAGAAATTGCATACGATAGTCCACGTTTTTGGAGAAGGGAAATAAATTCAACAAAATTCATATGGTAGTCCACGTTTTGGGAGAAGGGAAAGAAATTTTAGAAATTGCTTATGATAGTCCTCGTTATTGGAGAAGGGAAAGAAATTCCATAAGTTGTATATCATAGTCCACGTTTTTGGAAAGAAGTTTCAGAAATTGCATATAATAGTCCACGTTTTTTGAGAAGGGAAAGAAATTCCAAAAATTGCATATGATAGTCCATGTTTTTAGAGAAGGAAAAAAATTTCAAAAATTGCATATGATAGTCCATGTTTTTGGAGAAGGGAAAGTAATTATAGAAATTGCATATGATAGTCCACGTTTTTGGAGAAAGGAATGAAATTCCAAAAATTGCTTATGATAGTCCATGTTTTTTGGTAGGGAAATAAATTCAAGAAAATGCATATGATAGTCCATGTTTTTTGAGAAGGGATAGAAATTCCAAAATTGCATATGATAGTCCACGTTTTTGGAGATGGGAAAGAAATTTTAGAAATTGCTTATGATAATCGACATTTTTAGAAAAGGGAAAGAAATTCCATAAATTGCATATCATAGTCCACTATTTTGGAAAGAAATCCCAAAAATTGCATACGATAGTCCACGTTTTTAGAGACGGGAAAGAAATTTCAAAAATTGCATATGATATTCCACGTTTTTGGAGAAGGGAAAGAAATTTCAGAAATTGCATATGGTAGTCCGTGTTTTTTCAGAAGGGAAAGAAATAAAAGAAATTGCATATGATAATCCACGTTTTTGGAGAAGGGAATGAATTTCAAGAAAATGCATATGATATTCCACGTTTTTAGAGAAGGGAATGAAATTCAAGAAAATGCATATGATAGTCCACGTTTTTGGAGAAGGGAAAGAAATTTCAAAAATTGCATATGATAGTCCACGTTTTTGGAGAAGGGAAAAAAATTTCAAAAACTGCATATGATAGTCCATGTTTTTTGAGAAGGGAAAGAAATTTTAGAAATTGCTTATGATAGTCCACGTTTATGGAGAAGGGAAAGAAATTCCATAAATTGCTTATCATAATCCACGTTTTTTGAAAGAAATTCTAGAAATTGCATATAATGGTCCACATTTTTTGAGAAGGGAAAGAAATTCCAGAAATTGCATATGATAGTCCACGTTTTTGGAGAAGGGAAATAAATTCAAGAAAATGCATATGATAGTCCACGTTTTTGGAGAAGGGAAAGAAATTCCAAAAATTGCATATGAAAGTCCACATTTTGGGAGAAGGGAAAGAAATTTTAGAAATTGCTTATGATAGTCCTCGTTATTGGAGAAGGGAAAGAAATTCCATAAATTGTTTATCATAGTCCACGTTTTTAGAAAGAAGTTCCAAAAATTGCATATAATAGTCCACATTTTTTTAGAAAGGAAAAAAATTCTAAAAATTGCATATGATAGTCCACGTTTTTGGAGAAGAGAGAGAAATTTTAGAAATTGCTTATGATAGTCCACGTTTTTGGAGAAGGGAAAGAAATTCCATAAATTGCTTATCATAGTCCACGTTTTTGGAAAGAAATTCCAGAAATTGCATATAATAGCCTATGTTTTTTGAGAAGGGAAGGAAATTCTAAAAATTGCATATGATAGTCCACATCGTTGGAGAAGGGAAAGAAATTCCAGAAATTGCATATGATAGTCCATGTTTTTGGAGAAGGGAAAGAAATTCAAGAAAATGCATGATAGTCCACGTTTTTTGAGAAGAGAGAGAAATTCCAAAATTTGCATTTAATAGTCCACGATTTTGGAGAAGGGAAAGAAATTTTAGAAATTTCTTATGATAGATCATGTTTTTGGAGAAGGGAAAGAAATTCCAAAAATTGCTTATCATAATCCACGTTTTTTGAAAGAAATTCCAGAAATTGCATATAATGGTCCACGTTTTTTGAGAAGGGAAAGAATTTCCAAAAATTGCATATGATAGTCCACGTTTTTAGAGAAGGGGAAGAAATTCCAGAAATTGCATATGATAGTCCACGTTTTTGGAGAAGGGAAATAAATTCAAGAAATTGCATATGATAGTCTACGTTTTTGGAGAAGGGAAAGAAATTCCAAAAATTGCATATGATAGTCCACGTTTTGGGAGAAGGGAAAGAAATTTTAGAAATTGCTTATGATAGTCCTCGTTATTGGAGAAGGGAAAGAAATTCCACAAATTGTATATCATAGTCCACGTTTTTGGAAAGAAGTTCCAGAAATTGCATATAATAGTCCACGTTTTTTAAGAAGGGAAAGAAATTCCAAAAATTGCATATGATAGTCCACGTTTTTGGATAAGGGAGAGAAATTTTAGAAATTGCTTATGATTGTCCACGTTTTTGGAGAAGGGAAAGAAATTCCATAAATTGCTTTTCATAGTTCACGTTTTTGGAGAAGGGAAAGAAATTTTAGAAATTGCATATGATAGTCCAGGTTTTTGGAGAAGGGAAAGAAATTCCAGAAATTGCATATGATAGTCCATGTTTTTCGAGAAGGGAAAGAAATTCAAGAAATGCATATGATAGTCCACGTTTTTTGAGAAGAGAGAGAAATTCCAAAAATTGCATATAATAGTCCACGTTTTTGGAGAAGGGAAAGAAATTCCATAAATTTCTTATCATAATCCACGTTTTTTGAAAGAAATTCCAGAAATTGCATATAATGGTCCACGTTTTATGAGAAGGGAAAGAAATTGCAAAAATTGCATATGATAGTCCATGTTTTTGGAGAAGGGAAAGAAATTCAAGAAATTGCATACTGTAGCGGGGAAAATCTGATATCGAAGCCATGGGATTGACTCGACTCAATATTCCGTTTTGAAATCGCCATCGCGCTTTATTTTTTTCAAAGGAAAAGGGAAAAGAACGTAAAACCCAAAGTTTTGTTTTTTAAAACAAGAAAGAGAACTCAGGTTCGGGTGTTGATTATATGAGGGGAAGGTTTTAAGCACCCCTCATATCCGTGGTACTCCACGGGAACCTTTTTGAAAATCTGTGTGTGTGTGCTAAAAAAGAGTTTGTTTTATTTTTAAAATAAGCTCGGCAAAGCGTTAAGCTTTGTGCCTACATACCTCCTCGGTGCAATGGAGAAGTCAGAGCTAATGTAGTTCCGCTTTTGGGAAAAAACATTTTAAAACGAATAAACACTTTGTTGTCGTTAGAGAGAAATACTCAGCCATTGATCTTGAGCATGAGAACAAACAAGTTCTTTGCATCGCAAATGAAAGAAGGGCTCCAACTCGGATAAAATCAACGAGTATGCCACTAGCTCTCTCACGCGGAAAAGATCTCATTATTATCAATCAATTTCAAAATCGCGGGGTATAACCGCTCGTTTCGACAATTAACGGTGTCTAAACTTTTGAAGAAAAGCCACTAAGGGCGAAAGATATTTTTTGAGAAAAGGTTTTGAAAAGGTTTGCAAACATAAGAATATTTTAGAAAAAGGGAGAAGATTTTGAAAATCTAAGAAGTAGGAGGAGATGAAGAGGCTAACCTAGTGCACAAAATAAAAGCTAAGGAAAGAAACGGTCTAACCAAATAAGAAGCCAACACTTGACATTAAGAGCCAAGGTAGTTTTCCCATCCTTTGGATTTATCAATACCAACACATTAACACTTGGGGATCCAGATGAACTTATTGTCTTAGCACCACTTTGCATTAAGCACATTAAAATTCTGACGAAAATCGGGCAGAGTAACGACTGTTTTTAGGCAAAATCCTTATATCCATGCCTTGGAATTAACCATCAAGGGCTTTCAAGGAAATACCTGCACACATAAACATACAACAGAACAATGCCAGACAGACAGAACAATCACAGGATAGTAATAGAATGAGTCCAGAGGTACTAGGTCCATAAGTCCGAATCTCCAAAGTGCTAAGGATAGTAACCGATAGTCCAAAGAGAGCCTTATGTATTTTTTAGATTTTGATTGTTTATTAGTGTTTTAGCAAAAAAAGTAAAGTATGGTCCAAGTGGACAAAGAAAAATAACGGAAGCATAAACATATGTCCAAGTGGACAAAGGAAAAAAAATGGCGGAAAGTAAATATGATGAAATGATAAAATAAAGCGATAAAGCGAGAAATATAAAGAGCGGTATAGTAAAGGTGCGAAAATTAAAGTTAGTTGTTAAATGTTAAAGATAACCATCTTGAAACTTGTCAAGTATGTTATCAAAGTTAGTAGGAAAATCTATGGTGAGTGAATGATGTACTCGGATTTAAATTCAATGGGGTTTATCAGAAGCTTGATAAAATCATAGCGACTACACGATAAAAACCTCCACAAGTCTTAAATCAACCGCATACAATTCTCTTCCATATTGGATCTTTTATTCGGGACACGAAATATTGCGCTATGTTAAGCAGATCGCCAAGTGATTTATATAGAAATCACCCTACAACGAGGCCGGTCAAAACTTTATGTGCTAATGCATGCGAGAAGAATGATATGTAGATCGCCTTCCGAAAGCAATACCGCACGAAAAGAAAATAGGTGAGTGATCTAGTCTTCACCAAGAATCCATAAGAATTCTCAAGGCATTAAGACTTTCATCGACCAAAAGAAAAAAAGGAGAAGGAGAAGATAAAATGCATACAGATAATCAACTCACACTATCATTAATATCATTCATCTAATATTATGGATTTGGTTCTTTCAAACCTATCAACATCCTAGATCCAATGATATTAATGAAATGGAGGAATAAGAATAAAATTCACAAAAGATAATCAACTCATACTATCATTAATATCATTCATCTAATATTATGGATTAGGTCATTTCAAACCTATCAACATCCTAGATCCAATGATATTAATGAAGTGGAGGAAGTAGGAAGCCAAAACAAGCATAAAAAAGGCAAAAAAACACATTCTGCCAGCAGGAAATCGATTTACCTCTGTAGGAAATCGATTTCCTGAGTGCAGAGTTCAAATTTTAAAAAAAAATAAGGTGGAAATCGATTTCCTACAGAGGGAAATCGATTTCCTGCACGCAGCATTCAAAAAATCAGCATTAGGAGGCATAAAACTTGACTTAAGCAAACATACAAACACCTTATGATCACATATCCATTGGAGCACGAATTTTCCATCAAATCACCATCAAATAGCACCAATATAGCATCAAAGATGCATTGAACACAAGCAATAAAGATCTACATCTTAGAATTGAGAAATTTACCAATTCTTGAATTAAAGTGGTGAAGTAGCTTCAAGAACAAGCACAAAGTGTAGATCCTTCAAATATGGAGATGAACAACCAAAGAAAAGAGAGAAATGTAGGAGGCTTAGTTCAAAATTAGCAAGATTCAAGGTGAATCTCACTAATCTTATGAAAATGAACTTTGGGTGAGGGTTTTGGAAAGGGTGAGAAATGAATTTGCAAGCAATTTTTTGGCTCTCCAAGCTTGAGAAATGAGAGAGTAGAGGGCTCTATTTATAGAATTGGAGCAAGAGTAGTGGCAAATTGGTCTTTTTGTGTTTGGTGATTAACTTGTGTTTAATTGGTGATTAAAGTGGCAATTAAATGGTAAAAATGGTAAAATGAGGTTAAAGTGGGTTTAATGAATGAGTTAATTTTGATGAGGTGGAAAATTGATAAAATGATTAAATAAAAAGGTGCCAAAATGATGTCAAGCTTCCCTCCTTATATTTTTTTTGAATTTTGCGCACAGGAAATCGATTTCCCACAGGGGTAAATCGATTTCCATATTGAAAATTTCAAAAATTCCCTTTCTTGCACTTTTTGATTTTTGCTCGATCTTTTTCCTACAAAACACAAACAAGGGAAACAAAATGCATATTTTTGTATTTTGGTTAGTATAAAACAAATTAAAGAAAATTAGGTGCTTGATAGTTCCCCTCAAAGACGAAGCGAACATAACACCGAAAAATGAAATCTCAAGATTGTGGTCTTGATTAATGCTTGAGATGCAAATGATGTATGATCTTAGGGTCAAAAATTGGGGTATGACAGATGCCCCTATTTAAGTTTCCTCTATCCGGAGATATGAGGGTTAAAATCCTCATCTCGACGTAATTGAAGAGACTTAAATATAAAACACACAATTTTTGAACCTAAGGTATATTGCGATGCTAATGGATGCATCAAGTATGATTATGGAATTGAGAGAAGTATAACACCACTGGGGAGATAAGAAAGGATTCCACTGGGGGAAAAGGTATGTGTCATCCAGGGATAAAACTTGGATTCCACAGGAAAAAGAGACAGTCAACAGAAGCTTTCAAGATAAAACATGATTGCACTTCGAGAAGAGAATATCTGAGGCCTACATGGATGTGGCTACATCAAAATGAATATCAAGGTAAAACATGATTGGACAACATCAAATGACAACCAAGGTAAAACATGATTGGATATCGTCAAAGGATAATCAAGGTAAAACATGATTGGATAATCATCAACGGACAATCAAGGTAAAACATGATTGGATAATCATCACAGGTCCATCAAGGTAAAACATGATTAGATAATCATCACAGGTCCATCAAGGTAAAACATGATTGGATAACATCAAATGACAATCAAGGTAAAACATGATTGAAAAATACCAAATGACAATCAAGGTAAAACATGATTAGGTAACCAAGATAAAACATGGTCGAAAGTGATCAGGATAAAGCATGATTAGAGACAATCAAGATAAAACATGATTGAAGGGAAACAAGATAAAACATGGTGTAAGTGATCAGGATAAAGCATGATCAAAGACAATCAAGATAAAACATGATCGAAATCTTTCAGGAATGACACTAAAAGAAGAAAAGATACATCTAGGAACAACACTAGACGGACAAGACAAACAAGTATCTGTTTTGGTAGGTGCCAAGTAAGTTGGACTTTGATCTCAAGGTGAAGATGTTGATAGCAACAGGACCTCGAAAAATGCAAATGAGTATAAAATTTGTTTCAATGCATGATGTTGAATTTTTCTATGCATGATGTATGATCAATGCAATGCAATTGTTTGTTACAACTGAGGTAGACTCTTTTGTGAGGCATGATTAAAACTCTGATTTCTCAACACGAGAACTCTGCCAATTCCGCTTACGAAGAAGATGCTTGGACATACTTCTATTACACTGGTAACTGTATCAAAACAATGATCCTTTGAGAAGGGCTGATAAAACTGCTTGGGGATTGTTGAAGAAGATTGCCCCTGAATCACTAATTGTTGCAAGTTAACTGATCATGGCTTCAGTTCTTGAAATGCATGTTGGGATGGCTTGCCCCAGTACAAGTATTGAAATGATATTCTGATCAACAAATCTTGAATGAACAACAGGATCTTGAAATAACGTGCCCCTGATAGGATCACTGATCAAGTTTCTCGACTGTTTGAACTTCCTGAAAAATGAGTGCCTACTTGAAAATAAAATGTTCATTCAAGAATGGTGATTTTAATGCAATGCTCAAAGAATATTTTTGAAATCAAAATTATTTTTGGTAAGATGTTATTGATGTAAAGCAAATGGAATCACTGGTCAAAACATAGAGGTTATGACATTCAAAGTGAAAGATAAAGAAAAGGCATGATATCAAAACAAATGATTGGAAAATCTCATGGGAGTCAGCTTACGCAACCTTGTTGTAGTATGCTTTCAAACAAACCTTGCTTCAATTAGGTCTTTTAAAGGTTGTAATGTGGCCAGGTTCACGGTTTAAGAAACAAAGGATATAAGGCTCAAAATTTGATTGTTCCCACCCCCTTCGTGATGATCTCCAGTCCTACAACTCAGTTAATTCAACTTATCCATTCAGGTTCCAAGAGACTTCTGGATTTGCACCTTTGTAATGATGATAGTTCACAAGCAAAGAGAACTTTTGAGATGGCAGTCACTTCTTCCTTTTGATATCACAACATTTTGTTGTTTGAGGAATTATTGACTTCTCTTTTTTTTCATCTTTTCTTTTTATATATCCCTAACTTTTGCCTGAACTGTTTATTTTTGAACTTACAGTCAGCGGGATGCCTTTATTTTTGCCTAAGTCGTTTTTGGTTTGACTTAGCAGGCTTTTCTTTGATGCTTTTTGATTCATTTTATTTTTTTTTAAAAAATAGTGACTGCCTTGCTTAATGATTGATGAACCATCATTGGCTTTTGATTGACATCTCCAACATTTCTTTGATGTATGCGGAGGAAAGCTTGCGATTGAAGCACTTGTTGAAAGGTGTACTGAATGATTCTCTTAAAATAGAATGCACAGCCAAATTAATTGAGAACTACCCTGCCCCAGGTTTAAAATGTGGGTTTTTTCGTACAGAAAGAAACACCAACTTCGAAGGCTCAGAGGGGTTGACAAGGGATTAACTTCCTTATTTCTCCAGTGTTTGGGAATTGAAACAATGCCTGTACATCATCAGCAGAGTTTTATTCGAAAGCATACAGTTCAACAACTTGGGTATTTCGTTGTCATCATCCTCCCTCCAATCTTTGCATAAAACACAAGTTTGATAGAGAAAGCAAATGGAAGAAAAAGTTTTGTAAAAGAAAGCATGAACATAAACAGTGTAGATGAAAATGAATTCAAAATATGCAATGCTCATTTCATTAAAATTACCATTCAGAAACAAACAAAGTCTAAAAGTAAACAACACAATAAAGGAAATACAAACAGCACAGAATCAAGGCCTAGTGACTAATCAGCAACCAAGATGAGTTATCTCGTCTGAAACACTTGGCTTTAGGAAAATTGGGCTTTGACTTGTCTTCAGCCACTTTGATTTGGCAAAAGATTAGTGACAACATTAGGACCCATATCCTTGAAAGAGAGCATCTCTAATCAACTCTTGAACTCTTGCCTTCAGAGGGAAACATCTTTCTAGATCATGGCCTGCTGCACCTTGATGGAAAGGACAATGAAGATCAGATCTGAAACCTTCTGGAAGAGGATTTCGAGGAAGAGGCATAGCTCTTGTTGTGATCAATCCTTTATGGACCAATGTAGGATACAATTCAGTATATGACACAGGAATAGGATCAAAGTGAGTCCTATCACGGTTCTGATCTTGTTTCTGCTTTTTGTTACCTTGAGAAGGAACAGACAATGGATGTTGATGCAGAGTCCTATGAAGCACTGATTGAGAAAAGCAAACATGTGTTTCCTTCTCTACTTCAAAATATGAATCACATGACATAAAATATGGTTTCCCTTGAGTTGGAGTAGAAACGGAAAAGGCTAAAGGAGTATTCACTTGCTGTGTGACAATCGGAGGAATGTTGAACTCTCTCTTCAACAAGACTTGCAGGATTTCCACAATCTGATCCATCTGGCTTTTCAACTGGCTAACCTCTGCTCTTAGCAACTCTTGGTCTTGTTGAAGTTCTTCCATACTCTTTAGATACATGCTTCAAGTTCAATGTGTCGAGGAATCGGCTTGACAGATAAGCAAACCACTCTGAAGATGGAGACAAACAAGGATAAGTTTCCTGGACAACCTGGATGTATGTATGCAAATGATGCGATTGCTGTTTTTTTGTTTTTTTATTTATTTGATTTTCAAGGAATTCAAGTTATTACTTTGTAAACATCAAAACATGAAGGAGGTAAATCCTATATTGGATCAAAGCTTTGACCAAGTTATCATCAAGATCAATCATCCATTTTGGTGGATTAGAGTTTTCACCCCATCAACACCCAAGATCCATTGAGTTTGATGAAACTTATGATGTTTACAAAGAAAGACCTATGAGTTCCTTGGAAATCAAATGAATGCATGGATGCATGGTTTATGCATCAATCACAATCAAGATCACACACGGTCACACAAACAGGGTTCAAAGGTTCGACGTCACGAGCATGGAGTCAAAGTTAAGAACCACCCACAAAGGTATGTACTAGGGAATTTTGTACCTGCCGAACGGGTTCTACAAAGGTTCCCAGAGTTTTCAATCTTCTATCGGATACTACCGGCACGCACAATTGCTCATGGGCGCCAATAATATGCCTAAAAAGACCTCGTCTGAGCGTAGCATCGCATGACAACAAGCTCAAATTGGTACTTGATCTTGTTTCTGCACTACATCCTAAAAAGGCTTAGATTGGTTAAAAAGGTTCTAGGCCATTCAGCTTCTACGGACACTCACTATTGAAAGTAATAGCGTTATCACGATGGTTCGTAACAACTTCTACTACCTTCCATGAGGCCTCCACTAATTGGGGTTCCACCATATGATGCTCATGTTAAGGATTGCTCCTGACATGCAACTATTGGTCTTACCACCTCCTATCTCAAGTTACTCACCAAAGTTCGGGTTAGAACTTTATCTCATCACAGAGGAACCATCGAGCACCAAAAAGAAAAAGAAAATAAACAAACAAAGCACATAATAATATATACAAACACACAGATAAACAAAAATAGGCTTAACACACTTAAAACTGGAATCCCCAGTGAAGTCGCCATTTTTCTGTAGCGGGGAAAATCTGATATCGAAGCCATGGGATTGACTCGACTCAATATTCCGTTTTGAAATCGCCACCGCGCTTTATTTTTTTCAAAGGAAAAGGGAAAAGAACGTAAAACCCAAAGTTTTGTTTTTTAAAACAAGAAAGAGAACTCAGGTTCGGGTGTTGATTATATGAGGGGAAGGTTTTAAGCACCCCTCATATCCGTGGTACTCCACGGGAACCTTTTTGAAAATCTGTGTGTGTGTGTGTGCTAAAAAAGAGTTTGTTTTATTTTTAAAATAAGCTCGGAAAAGCGTTAAGCTTTGTGCCTACATACCTCCTCGGTGCAATGGAGAAGTCAGAGCTAATGTAGTTCCGCTTTTGGGAAAAAACATTTTAAAACGAATAAACACTTTGTTGTCGTTAGAGAGAAATACTCAGCCATTGATCTTGAGCATGAGAACAAACAAGTTCTTTGCATCGCAAATGAAAGAAGGGCTCCAACTCGGATAAAATCAACGAGTATGCCACTAGCTCTCTCACGCGGAAAAGATCTCATTATTATCAATCAATTTCAAAATCGCGGGGTATAACCGCTCGTTTCGACAATTAACGGTGTCTAAACTTTTGAAGAAAAGCCACTAAGGGCGAAAGATATTTTTTGAGAAAAGGTTTTGAAAAGGTTTGCAAACATAAGAATATTTTAGAAAAAGGGAGAAGATTTTGAAAATCTAAGAAGTAGGAGGAGATGAAGAGGCTAACCTAGTGCACAAAATAAAAGCTAAGGAAAGAAACGGTCTAACCAAATAAGAAGCCAACACTTGACATTAAGAGCCAAGGTAGTTTTCCCATCCTTTGGATTTATCAATACCAACACATTAACACTTGGGGATCCAGATGAACTTATTGTCTTAGCACCACTTTGCATTAAGCACATTAAAATTCTGACGAAAATCGGGCAGAGTAACGACTGTTTTTGGGTAAAATCCTTATATCCATGCCTTGGAATTAACCATCAAGGGCTTTCAAGGAAATACCTGCACACATAAACATACAACAGAACAATGCCAGACAGACAGAACAATCACAGGATAGTAATAGAATGAGTCCAGAGGTACTAGGTCCATAAGTCCGAATCTCCAAAGTGCTAAGGATAGTAACCGATAGTCCAAAGAGAGCTTATGTATTTTTTAGATTTTGATTGTTTATTAGTGTTTTAGCAAAAAAAGTAAAGTATGGTCCAAGTGGACAAAGAAAAATAACGGAAGCATAAACATATGTCCAAGTGGACAAAGGAAAAAAAATGGCGGAAAGTAAATATGATGAAATGATAAAATAAAGCGATAAAGCGAGAAATATAAAGAGCGGTATAGTAAAGGTGCGGAAATTAAAGTTAGTTGTTAAATGTTAAAGATAACCATCTTGAAACTTGTCAAGTATGTTATCAAAGTTAGTAGGAAAATCTATGGTGAGTGAATGATGTACTCGGATTTAAATTCAATGGGGTTTATCAGAAGCTTGATAAAATCATAGCGACTACACGATAAAAACCTCCACAAGTCTTAAATCAACCGCATACAATTCTCTTCCATATTGGATCTTTTATTCGGGACACGAAATATTGCGCTATGTTAAGCAGATCGCCAAGTGATTTATATAGAAATCACCCTACAACGAGGCCGGTCAAAACTTTATGTGCTAATGCATGCGAGAAGAACGATATGTAGATCGCCTTCCGAAAGCAATACCGCACGAAAAGAAAATAGGTGAGTGATCTAGTCCTCACCAAGAATCCATAAGAATTCTCAAGGCATTAAGACTTTCATCGACCAAAAGAAAAAAAGGAGAAGGAGAAGATAAAATGCATACAGATAATCAACTCACACTATCATTAATATCATTCATCTAATATTATGGATTTGGTTCTTTCAAACCTATCAACATCCTAGATCCAATGATATTAATGAAATGGAGGAATAAGAATAAAATTCACAAAAGATAATCAACTCATACTATCATTAATATCATTCATCTAATATTATGGATTAGGTCATTTCAAACCTATCAACATCCTAGATCCAATGATATTAATGAAGTGGAGGAAGTAGGAAGCCAAAACAAGCATAAAAAAGGCAAAAAAAAACACATTCTGCCAGCAGGAAATCGATTTACCTCTGTAGGAAATCGATTTCCTGAGTGCAGAGTTCAAATTTTGAAAAAAAATAAGGTGGAAATCGATTTCCTACAGAGGGAAATCGATTTCCTGCACGCAGCATTCAAAAAATCAGCATTAGGAGGCATAAAACTTGACTTAAGCAAACATACAAACACCTTATGATCACATATCCATTGGAGCACGAATTTTCCATCAAATCACCATCAAATAGCACCAATATAGCATCAAAGATGCATTGAACACAAGCAACAAAGATCTACATCTTAGAATTGAGAAATTTACCAATTCTTGAATTAAAGTGGTGAAGTAGCTTCAAGAACAAGCACAAAGTGTAGATCCTTCAAATATGGAGATGAACAACCAAAGAAAAGAGAGAAATGTAGGAGGCTTAGTTCAAAATTAGCAAGATTCAAGGTGAATCTCACTAATCTTATGAAAATGAACTTTGGGTGAGGGTTTTGGAAATGGTGAGAAATGAATTTGCAAGCAATTTTTTGGCTCTCCAAGCTTGAGAAATGAGAGAGTAGAGGGCTCTATTTATAGAATTGGAGCAAGAGTAGTGGCAAATTGGTCTTTTTGTGTTTGGTGATTAACTTGTGTTTAATTGGTGATTAAAGTGGCAATTAAATGGTAAAAATGGTAAAATGAGGTTAAAGTGGGTTTAATGAATGAGTTAATTTTGATGAGGTGGAAAATTGATAAAATGATTAAATAAAAAGGTTACAAAATGATGTCAAGCTTCCCTCCTTATATTTTTTTTGAATTTTGCGCACAGGAAATCGATTTCCCACAGGGGTAAATCGATTTCCATATTGAAAATTTCAAAAATTCCCTTTTTTGCACTTTTTGATTTTTGCTCGATCTTTTTCCTACAAAACACAAACAAGGGAAACAAAATGCATATTTTTGTATTTTGGTTAGTATAAAACAAATTAAAGAAAATTAGGTGCTTGATAGTTCCCCTCAAAGACGAAGCGAACATAACACCGAAAAATGAAATCTCAAGATTGTGATCTTGATTAATGATTGAGATGCAAATGATGTATGATCTTAGGGTCAAAAATTGGGGTATGACACATACGACAGTCCATGTTTTTGGAGAAGGGAAATAAATTCAAGAAAATGCATATGATAGTCAACGTTTTTGGAGAAGGGAAAGAAATTCCAAAAATTGCATATGATAGTCCACGTTTTGGGAGAAGGGAAAGAAATTTTTGAAATTGCTTATGATAGTCCTCGTTATTGGAGAAGGGAAAGAAATTCCATAAATTGTTTATCATAGTCCACGTTTTTAGAAAGAAGTTCCAGAAATTGCATATAATAGTCCACGTTTTTTGAGAAAGGAAAAAAATTCTAAAAATTGCATATGATAGTCCACGTTTTTGGAAAAGAGAGAGAAATTTTAGAAATTGCTTATGATAGTCCACGTTTTTGGAGAAGGGAAAGAAATTCCATAAATTGCTTATCATAGTCCACGTTTTTGGAAAGAAATTCCAGAAATTGCATATAATAGCCTATGTTTTTTGAGAAGGGAAAGAAATTCTAAAAATTGCATATGATAGTCCACGTCGTTGGAGAAGGGAAAGAAATTCCAGAAATTGCATATGATAGTCCATGTTTTTGGAGAAGGGAAAGAAATTCAAGAAAATGCATATGACAGTCCACGTTTTTTGAGAAGAGAGAGAAATTCCAAAATTTGCATTTAATAGTCCACGTTTTTGGAGAAGGGAAAGAAATTTTAGAAATTTCTTATGATAGTCCATGTTTTTGGAGAAGGGAAAGAAATTCCAAAAATTGCGTATCATAATCCATGTTTTTTGAAAGAAGTTCCAGAAATTGCATATAATGGTCCACGTTTATTGAGAAGGGAAAGAAATTCAAAAAATTGCATATGATAGTCCACGTTTTTGGAGAAGGGGAAGAAATTCCAGAAATTGCATATGATAGTCCACGTTTTTGGAGAAGGGAAATAAATCTAGAAATTGCATACGATAGTCCACGTTTTTGGAGAAGGGAAGTAAATTCAACAAAATTCATATGGTAGTCCACGTTTTGGGAGAAGGGAAAGAAATTTTAGAAATTGCTTATGATAGTCCTCGTTATTGGAGAAGGGAAAGAAATTCCATAAATTGTATATCATAGTCCACGTTTTTGGAAAGAAGTTCCAGAAATTGCATATGATAGTCCACGTTTTTTGAGAAGGGAAAGAAATTCCAAAAAATGCAAATGATAGTCCATGTTTTTAGAGAAGGAAAAAAATTTCAAAAATTGCATATGACAGTCCATGTTTTTGGAGAAGGGAAAGTAATTATAGAAATTGCATATGATAGTCCACGTTTTTGGAGAAAGGAATGAAATTCCAAAAATTGCTTATGATAGTCCATGTTTTTTGGTAGGGAAATAAATTCAAGAAAATGCATATGGTAGTCCATGTTTTTTGAGAAGGGATAGAAATTCCAAAATTGCATATGATAGTCCACATGTTTTGAGAAGGGAAAGAAATTTTAGAAATTGCTTATGATAATCGACATTTTTAGAAAAGGGAAAGAAATTCCATAAACTGCATATCATAGTCCACGTTTTTGGAAAGAAATCCCAAAAATTGCATACGATAGTCCACGTTTTTAGAGAAGGGAAAGAAATTTCAAAAATTGCATATGATAGTCCACGTTTTTCGAAAAGGGAATGAAATTCGAGAAAATGCATATGATATTCCACGTTTTTGGAGAAGGGATTGAAATTCAAGAAAATGCATATGATAGTCAACGTTTTTGGAGAAGGGAAAGAAATTTCAAAAATTGCATATGATAGTCCACGTTTTTGGAGAAGGGAAAGAAATTTCAGATATTGCATATGATAGTCCATGTTTTTTTGGTAGGGAAAGAAATTCCAGAAATTGCATATGATAGTCCACGTTTTTGGAGAAGGGAATGAAATTCAAGAAAATGCATATGATAGTCCACGTTTTTGGAGAAGGGAATGAAATTCAAGAAAATGCATATGATAGTCCACGTTTTTGGAGAAGGGAAATAAATTTCATAAATTGCATACGATAGTCCACGTTTTTGGAGAAGGGAAAGAAATTCCAAAAATTGCATATGATAGTCCATGTTTTTTGAGAAGGGAAAGAAATTCTAAAATTGCATATGATAGTCCACGTCGTTGGAGAAGAGAAAGAAATTTCAGAAATTGCATGTGATAGTCCAGGTTTTTTGAGAAGGGAAAGAAATTCCAGAAATTGCATATGATAGTCCATGTTTTTGGAGAAGGGAAAGAAACTCAAGAAAATGCATATGATAGTCCACGTTTTTTGAGAAGAGAGAGAAATTCCAAAAATTGCATATAATAGTCCACGTTTTTGGAGAAGGGAAAGAAATTTTAGAAATTGCTTATGATAGTCTAAGTTTTTGGAGAAGGGAAAGAAATTCCAGAAATTGCTTATCATAATCCACGTTTTTTGAAAGAAATTCCAGAAATTGCATATAATGGTCCACGTTTTTTGAGAAGGGAAAGAAATTCCAAAAATTGCATATGATAGTCCACGTTTTTGGAGAAGGGGAAGAAATTCCAGAGATTGCATATGATAGTCCACGTTTTTGGAGAAGGGAAATAAATCCAGAAATTACATACGATAGTCCACGTTTTTTGAGAAGGGAAATAAATTCAACAAAATTCATATGGTAGTCCACGTTTTGGGAGAAGGGAAAGAAATTTTAGAAATTGCTTATGATAGTCCTCGTTATTGGAGAAGGGAAATGTTGTAACACCCCATATTTTCTAAATTTAATTTAATTGGAAATTAAATTATTATTTGGAATTATTCAGTATTTTGTGGAATTATTTGGAAAGAAATATGAAATAGGCTATTGGGCCAAGTGTGGTGTTAGTAAAGAGGGGGTACTATGTTAGTAAAGCCTTTACTAATTAAAATGTTACTTTCATAAAACATTTGAGAAAAAGGAAAATGAACGTGAAAAAGCAGAACAGAGGTTTTGGGGAACACGAAGAACCGAAGGAGAGCTGAAGAGGGAGAGACCAAAGATTAAGAACTCTTGGCTAAGGTAAGGGGGGACTCTCTGGTTATCATCTATTATCGTGTTCTTAGATAATAATATTGATTAGGGATGTTGTTGAGTCAATTGGATCATATGTTAGGTTTAGGGAGGTTATGAATTGATGAAAATTGCATGGATTATTGGTTGATTATGTGTTGTTTTGATGTGTGATGATGAATAATGATGCAATTGGTGATTAACTGCCTATATATGACGTTTAGAGACGGTTTTGGACTCAGATTGAGTCAGATCGCAGGATCTGACGCAGACCCGATAGTCTGCGAAATCGCCAGTTCGCGCCGCGTCCCTGTGTTGGCGCCGCGAAGGCGTAACTTTTTCTCGTTCCGCGCCGCGTGCATAGGTTGGCGCCGCGAACGTGTTTTTGTGATTCAGGTCGCGCCGCGAACTTTGGTTGCGCCGCGTGCTGTAGCGTTAATTGTTTTCTCGGAAAAGTTAAATGATGTGTAACTTTCGAACCGTAGGTCCGTTTTTAGTGCCGTTTCGAGCACGATGAATCTTATGAGATAGCCTACGTGTTTAAATGATGAAATGAGGTGTGAATTCAATTATTTTTTAATATGATTTTATTTCTTGATGAATGATGTATTGTACATATATGTGATGAGATATGTTAAATACATGCTATGTTGAAATATTAATCATGTGACGATTTGTTTGATTGGATGATGTATTGTTGACATATATGATGAAATGTGACAATATAAGATGTTATTTTGAAAACATTATGATGTGATGATTTGTAGAGAATTGTATGATGTGGATTGATTGTATTGGAATGATGTGGGTACATGTGTGTTCTTCTTATTGATGATGATGATTGATGTGGACACATGTATGTTCTTTAATGATGATAATGATGATGATGATTGATTGTATTGAATGATGCTAATGTATATAAACATACTTTGATGATGATGATGTTAATGATGATGATGAAATGAGTATTTGATGATGTTACTCATTAGACTTGACGATGGTATAAGTATGTTGTATATGTTGCATTCATTCATGTGCATTGATGATACTGTATCCATAAGGGTGTGTTGGATCAGTGAAGGGCATGATTCCCATTGTGAGGAATCTGTGCTGGCAGGGCCGTATCTGGATGATGTTGGATCGGTCATGGGTTATTCCCATTTGACGATGTTGGTACCACATGCATAGTGTCAGTTCATACATATGCATACTTTTATAACATGATTGGAAGTATTCCAGTGTTATAAATATTGATGATGTGTTGCTTGCGTGTTTTGTTGAATTAGTGTTGAGTATGTTTGTGTGTGTGAAAGTTGTGTTCTGATGATGTTTGTGTAAACGATGGATGTTCCTGAAAATCTGAATATGATGTAATTGGGTGAATGATAAACTATGATGTGTTGTTATTTAAGATGCAATAACATTTGTTAACTGTGATGAGACTCACCCTTACTGTTGATATTTTCAGATTGAGGATAGCTGCTTTCGACTTGGTGAGGATTAGCTCATAAGTCGGTTTAGTTGTTGTGTCGGTGTCATGCTCTGATAGATGTAACACTGGGAATGCGATGTTTTGAGTTTCGATTATAACTCTATTGTTTATTTTATTTGAAGTCTGATACATTAACGATGTAATGTTGACTTGATGATTTGATTCCGCTGTGTAAACATGATTTTTATCTAATGAGTTATAATTCAGATGTTTCAGTGAATGCATGACCTATGCCGAACGTGTGTTTTTCTTCTATTTTTGAATTGTGACACCCTTTGCATGTTTACTCTGATTTAATTTTGTTAATTGCCGTGGGGTATTAGAGGGGTGTTACAATAGTGGTATCAGAGCAGGTCGGTCCGTCCGGCCAATTGTTGAGTCAGTTGAGTTGCGCGACAGTTGTATATTGTCGGCATTTTATTCCTTGGTACGCGACATGTGATTGAATCACTGTCGGTACTTGGTTGTTTGTTGCAGGTGTTGGATTGAAACAAGTGGGGGAGAAGCTTCGCTTCTCGGTTATGTTTCAGTTGAAGAAGATTGATTCAGTAGGCTGTTGTTGGAAACAGTGCGAGCGTTATCGGAGCTTGTTGTTTCCCGAGTTGAAGGTGACTTGGGATTAAGACTTCACTGGGAATTGAGTTGGAAAATCTTGAAGGAATATGATTAGAGGTAATTGACAGTTATTGTAAGAGAAGGAAGTTGGAAAGTTGCAATGTGTCAGCTCTGCTGGTGTGCTGCGAAGCTGTCAGTTGAGTAGCCTTACGACTCAGAAGAGGTTCAGCTGCAAGTTTGCGAAGAGGATTGATGTAGTAATGTTCCAGAAATTGCGCTTCGGCGATGGGAAGTGTTGCTCAAGTTATAATGATGTTTGGAAGTAAAGAGATATGATAAGGGGCTGTTTGGAATGTGATAGAGTTAAAGAGAATGAGTTTTGGAGTGAGATTTTCGTAATCAAAACGCAGGAAAATTGCTGAATAGCTGCAGAACTTCGAAAATTCATAACTGGAGTTCAGGACGTCCGATTTGAGTTCCGTTTGAAGCGTCGGGAAGCTAACGAGATGAACTTTGCTATAAAAATAGTTGCAGCAGCTGTAACATATTTAATTGTGACAGAATGACGTTGGAAAGAGGTGAAGTTACGGTTACTCTGGTTCTTATAACTAGACTTGTTTTTTTTTTTTTGGTACTGCACGGGATGTCAGTGTCAGTGTTGAATGGATCGAAGGAATAATTGGAAGGTTTGTTAAGGAGTAATTTTAAGAATTGAATTTACCAATTGAGGAGTTTTGGGTATATCGTATAGAGTGTCGCTGCATGATGTCGGTGTTGCATTTTTCGGGCAATGACTGGAAAATTCATATCTTGAGTTCCGAGTGTCGGATTAATGTACCGTTTGAGCCTACGAAGAGGAGAGATTATGTTATACCTTATGGGAGAGTTATAAATACAGTAGATTGATCCTATAAGGAGATATTATGAAGTTGGTTAAGGAAACGTGAAACTTGTTGAATAAGAATGCCTACTACCGCGATTGTTTGAAACAGAATTGAGTAGGATATGTTGTCGATGAATTAATTGACGAGATGTTCGGTGATAAAGATGAATTGAGTACCGATGGATTTTAGTGAGAAGTGAATTAGTAGTAAAGATGGAATAAACTTTAGAACCCTTGGAATCGTATTTGTGATGGCAAAGTAACGATAAGTATAAAAGAAGAATTTGTAGGGAATTTCTAACATTTGTTGACGTGAGGAAGACTGTGTTGAGATTCCGAGTGGGATGATATTTGGACGTGAAGGATGTAATAGAATTTGGATTAAAACCACAAGCTATGAATGTTGTGTTACTGTGTTGCGTAGGAAGTCTTTAAATATGTCGGTGCTAATGATGAATGAGTTGGATTTAATTGGACAATTTTGAGACTTGAGTTGGTATGTGAAGGCACTCCTAATAGTGTTAGATTGGGTATGCTAGAAGATGACTAGTAGTATTCTTGACGAGATTAGAGAAGGTCAGAAAGATGAGGTTGAGTTGACCGACAGTTTGACTTTGAATTACTAAGGTAAAGGCGGTGAATTCAGAACCGACGAGAATAGTATAATGAGGTTGAGTGATTGGATTTGTGTTCCTGATGTTTTGAACTTCGAAAGAATATTCTAGAAGAAGGACACCGTAGTGGATTATTGAATTATGACGATGTTAATAAGTTTGGGTGCAAACTCAGAAGATGGACACTATTATGTAGTAACAACGGTTTATGCTTAAATATGATTGCCAACTATCTATTGACAAATTTAGGACTTGATCACCCTAAATCTCTTGTTGGTAGTAGATGGAATCATATAGAAGAGATAAGCTTGTTTTGTTACCTTAATAGTTTAAGATGTAATGAATACTAAGCCGTGAGAATAATCACTCACTGTGTTGTGTGAATTTATGAAGAGGTGAATATGAAAGAGTGCAACATGATGGACAAATGACTTAAGACGGGTGTCGAAGAATTACAACTCTTTTGAATAATTGCCGAGATGATGAATATGTTATTACGGTTGTACGTAGTTAACGAGTATGTATTCGGCGAAATTAAAACGAAGAGTTGATGCTATATGACGTTGTAATAATTTTATGTTGTTGTTAAGGGGTTATTGTAGATTCTAGATATAATGAGGAATTATATTCTATGAAGGGAGGAATTGATTTAATTCTTAGAAAAGAGCGAAACTCAATTTGAGTTGTTTTGTAAGAAATGGCGTATTGAGGCTGATGAGCGTGATTATAATTACTTGTGTGCACTCGTTCCGATGGCCGGAATGTTTAATAGATGTAAAAACTCAGGAATTTGTTTTTGAGTGCGAGTAAGTATTACTGAGTGGTAAATTGGTACCATGAATGATGAAGAATGAATCTTGAACGAATAAGTAAAGAGAGTCGGGATCGAGTAAAGCTCAGAAGTCTAATTTGTATAGATGATTGTGATGAGTAATCAGAGTAATGCGGAAAAGCGGAATGTAACGTGTTGGCTAATTGCGGGTGTGACTTAAGAGGAGTCAGAAAGTTGAAATCCGATGATATATGAATATTATTGTTGAGTTTCTTGAAGGAAGCAGTTGGTGAAAAGTGTAAGGATTGTTTTATCGCTCAGATAGAAGAGTGTGTCTAAGGTTGGTATGTTGGTAGATGGAATGCATTACTGCATTGTGGATCAAGTGTGATCATACTATAGATTGTGTAATTGTATTACTCAGTTGTTGAGCGTATGGTATATGTTGTACCTCAAAGTTCTATTGTTGTTAACCTTTTGGAGATATTACGAGTGGTACACCTTGGATGGTTAAATGTGACGTAAGAACTGGGACTGGAATGTATGAAACATGTTTCCCGTTGGTTATGTTGGATGGATTTTGAGGATTGACTGATGGTACTGTTAATTGGGAGCTGGAGAGTCAGGTGAAGGACTCTTAAACGAGCTGGTTACTTGAGGTATGTTTTCGAGGACGAAAACTCTTTTAGTGGGGGAGAGTTGTAACACCCCATATTTTCTAAATTTAATTTAATTGGAAATTAAATTATTATTTGGAATTATTCAGTATTTTGTGGAATTATTTGGAAAGAAATATGAAATAGGCTATTGGGCCAAGTGTGGTGTTAGTAAAGAGGGGGTACTATGTTAGTAAAGCCTTTACTAATTAAAATGTTACTTTCATAAAACATTTGAGAAAAAGGAAAATGAACGTGAAAAAGCAGAACAGAGGTTTTGGGGAACACGAAGAACCGAAGGAGAGCTGAAGAGGGAGAGACCAAAGATTAAGAACTCTTGGCTAAGGTAAGGGGGGACTCTCTGGTTATCATCTATTATCGTGTTCTTAGATAATAATATTGATTAGGGATGTTGTTGAGTCAATTGGATCATATGTTAGGTTTAGGGAGGTTATGAATTGATGAAAATTGCATGGATTATTGGTTGATTATGTGTTGTTTTGATGTGTGATGATGAATAATGATGCAATTGGTGATTAACTGCCTATATATGACGTTTAGAGACGGTTTTGGACTCAGATTGAGTCAGATCGCAGGATCTGACGCAGACCCGATAGTCTGCGAAATCGCCAGTTCGCGCCGCGTCCCTGTGTTGGCGCCGCGAAGGCGTAACTTTTTCTCGTTCCGCGCCGCGTGCATAGGTTGGCGCCGCGAACGTGTTTTTGTGATTCAGGTCGCGCCGCGAACTTTGGTTGCGCCGCGTGCTGTAGCGTTAATTGTTTTCTCGGAAAAGTTAAATGATGTGTAACTTTCGAACCGTAGGTCCGTTTTTAGTGCCGTTTCGAGCACGATGAATCTTATGAGATAGCCTACGTGTTTAAATGATGAAATGAGGTGTGAATTCAATTATTTTTTAATATGATTTTATTTCTTGATGAATGATGTATTGTACATATATGTGATGAGATATGTTAAATACATGTTATGTT
Source organism: Vicia villosa (assembly GCF_029867415.1). Lineage (NCBI taxonomy): Eukaryota > Viridiplantae > Streptophyta > Magnoliopsida > Fabales > Fabaceae > Vicia > Vicia villosa. The sequence goes on from NC_081185.1 coordinate 3,352,966, forward strand.
GAAATATTAATCATGTGACGATTTGTTTGATTGGATGATGTATTGTTGACATATATGATGAAATGTGACAATATAAGATGTTATTTTGAAAACATTATGATGTGATGATTTGTAGAGAATTGTATGATGTGGATTGATTGTATTGGAATGATGTGGGTACATGTGTGTTCTTCTTATTGATGATGATGATTGATGTGGACACATGTATGTTCTTTAATGATGATAATGATGATGATGATTGATTGTATTGAATGATGCTAATGTATATAAACATACTTTGATGATGATGATGTTAATGATGATGATGAAATGAGTATTTGATGATGTTACTCATTAGACTTGACGATGGTATAAGTATGTTGTATATGTTGCATTCATTCATGTGCATTGATGATACTGTATCCATAAGGGTGTGTTGGATCAGTGAAGGGCATGATTCCCATTGTGAGGAATCTGTGCTGGCAGGGCCGTATCTGGATGATGTTGGATCGGTCATGGGTTATTCCCATTTGACGATGTTGGTACCACATGCATAGTGTCAGTTCATACATATGCATACTTTTATAACATGATTGGAAGTATTCCAGTGTTATAAATATTGATGATGTGTTGCTTGCGTGTTTTGTTGAATTAGTGTTGAGTATGTTTGTGTGTGTGAAAGTTGTGTTCTGATGATGTTTGTGTAAACGATGGATGTTCCTGAAAATCTGAATATGATGTAATTGGGTGAATGATAAACTATGATGTGTTGTTATTTAAGATGCAATAACATTTGTTAACTGTGATGAGACTCACCCTTACTGTTGATATTTTCAGATTGAGGATAGCTGCTTTCGACTTGGTGAGGATTAGCTCATAAGTCGGTTTAGTTGTTGTGTCGGTGTCATGCTCTGATAGATGTAACACTGGGAATGCGATGTTTTGAGTTTCGATTATAACTCTATTGTTTATTTTATTTGAAGTCTGATACATTAACGATGTAATGTTGACTTGATGATTTGATTCCGCTGTGTAAACATGATTTTTATCTAATGAGTTATAATTCAGATGTTTCAGTGAATGCATGACCTATGCCGAACGTGTGTTTTTCTTCTATTTTTGAATTGTGACACCCTTTGCATGTTTACTCTGATTTAATTTTGTTAATTGCCGTGGGGTATTAGAGGGGTGTTACAAATGTCATACCCCAAAATTTGCCCGATCAATTCATGCTATTTATCAGGAGTCAAAATTAAGAGTCATGGGGTTTGACATTCCTATTGTCAAACCCGCGCTCTTATGAAATATCCTGAATAAAAATAGGAGTTAGGATTGGGGAGTATCTGAGCCCAAACATTTGGCCCAATCCAGTCCACCATAAGGTTTGATCGTTTGAAAGTCCATTTTAAATAATTGGCTAATTCTTGGTGCATAACCTATTTTTATCGGATTGTTAAGTATTATTAATTCTAATTACCATTGTTAACAAATTATTAATTTTAATATAAGAATTTGTTTCTTTAGTAATATTAGGATTAATAGTATTTTTCTATTTAGGTTTATTAATTTTATAATTATTGGGTTAATTGGGCAATAGGCCCATTAGGTGTAAAAGGAAAAAACCCTAAATTGACTAACATAAATAGAAAAAAAAATTTCTAACAGAGGGGGGACCGATTCACAAACTGTTGACACATACATAGAACCCCTATTTTTTTTCCCATACTTTTCCTTCTTCACGATCACCATCCCCCTGTTACACTAACCTTTGACCACAAAAAAAAAAAAACCATTTACATTCATATATACATTGACAATTTCTAACAAATGTTTGAAAACTCTTTTTTCTAATTGTGTTTTGTATATAAGAAACATCAACACAAAAACACCAATTCCATAAACCATGTTTCTACATCAAAATTAACTATCAGCAACAATCCAAATCAAAACAGAAGCACAAAGGAAAAGGAGATTGGATTGGAAAGTGAAACTCTAGCATTGTCGTTACTATGATTGTAGCCTTTTCTTTCATTACTGTTGTTGTTTTTTTTTCTTCTCAATTTGTCAACAGGTTGCTTGAGAAAGTAGCGTACAAAAGAGAAGAGGAAGTGAGATCGGAACTGCCGGCTAATAACAACAGCAACGCGGATCTGCCAACCACCGTACGCGAGGATCTCTGACCGGACCACCCACGCCACAACCGCTCGACCTCTCCTCGCGAAGACCAAACATCACCGGAACAACACCATGTGCATTCACTGTCGGTCACAATCCGACGACATAACCGCCGCATACACGCAAACAGCAACACCGCCGATAACTATTGTGTGTTTCCGATCCGGTAACTCCTCTCTTCCACTTCGATTTGCTATACCCGTGATGATGCGAGGTGAGATTCATGCTTGTTTGATTTTATTCTGGTGGTTATTATTGAATTTATGTTGTTCATGTGGAGTCAATTTGGGGAATGGGTTATATTAGAGAAGAAGAAACTAGGGAGATCTTTTGGAAAGAGAAGAATGCTGTTGTTTGATTCGTTGCTCACGTTTTTGGTGTTCACATAACTACGTATGGTGTTTGTAAATATTTATTTTTTGAAAACCATGTGTCGCGATATAACAGGGCTAGGATTGATCTTTGAAAAGTCAAAGTTATTGTTTTAATTTATATTTTCATCGGCTGATGACATCCCTCACCGTAATACTTTTGGCTATTATATCATGAACTAAATTAGGGTCCTTTTGTTTGAGTTGAGCTTTTATTCTTCCGTCATGTCACTAAATACACTTCATGATTCTAATTTGGCACCTCCTAATCACCTTTTATTTTCGTTTATTCTAACTTTTGATTATTTAGAATAGTAATAACTAAGATTTGCTAAACTTTATGTCATTATAAAGATACAAAAAAATTCTTACGTTGTGGACTTAGGCTAATAGCTTAGATTTTGTCTATTATTAGTCAATTTCTTACCATAACAATTAGTCTAAGTTAATTTATTAAAACATAAACACACATAATGTGATTTTAATTAATTAGTCATATTAAATTAAAAAATACATATTATTTTGCTAAATGGTTTTAACCAAAGCTATTGGTTACGATGATTAGCATTTTCCCTTTATCAAAGTTCGTTATTATTTGTAATCGAATCTATCGATTATGAGGGGTAACGATAATTAAAACACGCGCATTTGCTATTCGCGATAATCAATCTATCGATTATAGTGGTTAGCAATCCTCCCTTTAATCTGTTAGCCATGGTAATCAAATCTATTGATTATTGCGACTAACGGTAACAAATTAAAAACCAGGGTTGTACGCCCAAATCAAAAAAACACTAAACCACGATACTACAGTTTTTCAACACTGCGATGTTCACAACTGCGATAAGGTAATTCAAAATACCTTCGAACATTTGCATTTCAAAACAACTTCAAATACAATCAAATTCAATTCTAAGGCGTACAACCCTGTGCCCGAACTACGTTGACTCTGATTCTCCATAAGGAGATACGTAGGCACTTGGATAACCAAGGCGAGTCCCCTTCCTTAAAATCTCAATTTTTCCCCTATTCACTTCTTTAGCTATTAACCTTAACTCTTAGCCATAAACTGTTACTTTAGATTCAAAGCCATAGGAAAGGGTTGAGGGTGCCTAACACCTTCCCTCGACCTGAATATTGTATCTTACCTGAATCTCGTATCTACGTAGGGTTTCCTATTCGCCCTTCAGAATAGGTGGCGACTCTCTAAAGCTAAATTTTTAGGCAGGTTGCTACAGCTGGCGACTCTGCTGGGGACATCACTTAAGGGTGAATTATTATGCTCCTATAGGTTTTGGCAGAGTTTAGGTTTTTGGCGAAACATTTAGGTTTGTGGCAAACTTTTTAGGGTTTGGCTAATTTGCCATTTTAGGGTTTATTTATTTTTTATAAATATTTAAAATTTTTATTTATTTATTTATTTATTTATAATTTCATCTTTTACATCAATTAAATTAAACACCTGTTTATTAAAAAAAAAGTACATGTTTATTTAAATATTTGCTGCGTATTGTATTTTTTTTTAAATCGCAAGCGGCTGGAGTTCAAGGTTAGTTTTAAATATTTAAATTTTATTTATTTATTTATTTTCCTTTTCAATTTCATTACTGCAATTTAATTAAATATTTATTTAAGTGAATATTTATTCCTATTATATTTGCTGGTGTTTTTTTTATGTTGTGTTAAACCCTAAGTGTGGGAGTTAACTTTGAGACCAATAGGGGAGTATGAATCTCCTACGAGTCTCATTGATAATTCCACTCGGAGTGGGTTGAGTATTCGGAAATGTCCAAAACGAGGCTTGACTTTGTTGAGGGCAAGACTGGATACTTGGCTGATCTCTCTGGGAACCTACCCCAAAAATTCGAACCTCATGGATAAAATGAGTTGTTCTAAAACCCAAAGAGACAAAAAGTCTCGGAGGCTACGAACGACCCCATGAACCTAGGACTTTTGTGCTGTTGTGCTCATTATATGTTTGCAATTCATATACTTCGAATATCTATGCGTTACGCTTTTGCAGGTATACCTACGTGGTCCCTAGCCTGTAGGGACTCTAATTTCTAAAGACCACGTCTTTCCCACGAAGGACATCACCATCTATGCATCCCATAGCCTGTGGGGATTTTATTTTTATATCCTTGTATTCTTACAACTGCGTGTCCTTCCCCGAAGGACATTTCCATTAACACACGTCAATTGGCCTCTCGATGGCCATGCGATTCAGTGACTGTCTTGAACGGTCACCCCGTGCTTACTCCTACGTACTCCCTAGCCTATAGGGATTTTCTTTCACACTCGTGCGTTTTCACAACGACGCGCCCTTACCCGAAGGACAACTTCATTAGCATGCGTTCGATTGGCCTCTCGATGGCTATGAAATCTAGTGACTGTCCTGAACGGTCACTCCATGCTTATTCCCGCGCACCCTCTAACTTGTAGGGTTTGGATCTCCATTTACACATCACATCCCTAGCCTGTAGGGATTTCTCTTCGTCCATATCGTCCTTAGATAGGTTGTGTTCCGCATAGAGAACCTTCCCACGAGGGACAAAGTCATTGGTACACATTGATTGGCCTCTCGATGACCATGAGATTTAGTGACTGTCTTGAACGGTCACTAGCCGCTATCTTCTGCATACTCTCGAATCCAAGGGATTTCCCTTAGCGTGTCATAACATTTACCCTGCAAAGATTCCAAGAGGGTCTAATGTCGCCTCTAAGGCTATCCCTAGGATAATATGTTACACGTCGGCATTGCATACACGGAGTTACAATATAAGGAGTCTATCGCTTACGCGTGTATTTGCATTTTCATGCATTCATACATTTAAATTTGCAATTCTATCTTCGCCCGCATCCACACTTACCATGCTAGCCGGTTTCCCGAAACTCAAAACAAAAATCAAAGGATCGTAGACTATGGAGCAAGGAGAATAAAAGATCTCAGTCTTGCTAAAGAAAAAAAAAAGATGCTTTTCGCCATGCCAGCCGCATGTCAATGCCTTTGTCATAACAGGATTATGAATACAATGAAGGTTGTCATCGAGAAAGGATTAGTTCAATAAAGAGTTCCCTCATAGATACACTTAAGATGTATCTAGTTATAAAGAGGTTCATCTTAGAACATATTAAACTTTCGAGGACGCTCTACGATAACCTGGGGGCAAGGATTAGTCCAACTGGGGCAATACCCTGAGCAAAGATGCATGACTACAATGGAGGGAATGCGACATATGTCAGCCCCACGCCAAAGAAAAAAGGGTCATATGTGATACTATCCTGAGAAAAAGCAAAAGAGGTTCAGTCAAAGGAAGCTCATGAAGTTCCGATACGACGAAAACCCACCGCTGACGGTTTATTCTCTACAGGTTTGACATGTCCAAAGAAGAATTCGAGGTTATCCTTTTACTTCTACAATTCTAAAGAGCTAAGGAGTAAAACAAGATCAGTGGATCTACAAAGGAGATTATCCCTAGGATCAATAGGTGTTTACCGTGCTCACAATTTCAACTCTACAATCGCTAAGTGTCGCTCAGGATAAAAGCTGTACCTTCGGATTAGCAATTCTAATGGGATGACCATGCAGGTTTTGGAATCAATTCATTCATTGCATTCACTCACTACTATGACTTTCCAGTCACACACTCCTATTTTTAGGGTTATTAACAAACTTGAGGGAGAATGACGAATACAAAAACTAAGTCCAGCTAAATATATGCTTTCAAAGTAAGACCGAGCCGAGGATGTACAGGCATTGTTTCATTTCCCAAACAGTGGAGATATAAGGATGTTAATCCCTCGTTACCCCCTCGAGCCAGGAGTTGGAGTTTTGTTTCTACTGTTCAAAAAAAAAAAACCTTGATTTTAACCAGGGGCAGGGTAGATGTCAACTAATTCAATGATGTATTTTGGTTGCCAAGAGAATCAGTCCATCCAAGCATAAGGTTCAAGCGTATCTTCTTCCTCGCATTCATCCAAGATTGAGGAAGTAATGGAGATAACATTCACAACAATTCTCTTCCTCAATGCATCATCCAAGATCGAGGACATATCAAAGTCAAAGCTTGCAAATCCAAATCAACATGGCAGTCACAATATTCAATATCCAAGGATCAATACTTCCAAAGGAGTGTTAAAAAAAAAAAAGAAAAGAAAAACGCCCGCTAAGTCAAAATGGAAAATTTCATAAAAGGAAACAAAAAGATTTAGGCAAAATTGGGGCATCCCGATGGGTCAAATTCAAAAGAATTAGCTCATGCAAAAATAAGGGATAAAAACAAAGGCGAAATACAAAGGATAATCTTGTGACTGCTAAACCATCAAAGCTTCACATCAATGCTTGGATCTTTACAACATATGTCATCAAAGTTTGGATCTCTGCTAAGGCTTCTGCTCAACATCGAAACTGAAACGATTCTCTTGCAAACAAAGCACATCCATTGGATTAGGCGAATTTTTAGGATCTGGAGAACATCAAGGAGAAAGGGGTGGGATAAATAAAATTTTGAGCCTTATATCCATTGTTTCTTAAAACATGAACCAGGCCAAGTTACAACATTTAAAAGTCCTAATTGAGGCAAGGTTAACTACGAAAGCATATTAAGCAGGAATTTGTTATACTGACTCCTATGTTTGTTAAAACTACTTCTAATCACTATGCTTCTTCAAGCATTCTTTTCAAAACCATCCAGTCCTAATTCATAACGGACTTCGATTTCAAAACTTGCATACGCATTCCATTGGAGCTACTTCTCAAAAAGTACAACACCATCTACGAGTATACACTTAGCATCGAGGAAATCTCGAAATTGGTTTAATCAAAGGTGATCATTTCTAATAAAGACCCTGGAGTCGGGGGAACCACATCCAGAGGGTTCTCCTAAACAGGGGCAAAAATTTCAAGGAGCACAGGGGCATACAATCGAACATCCTATTAACTAGGGGCAGTCTTCCTAAGGTTCAATCGACTTGGGGCACATCTCAAAGCAATCTCAAACAGGGGCATGTCATACATGGGAAGAATTCAAAAGGATAGCACACTAAGGATAGTCCTCCATATCATGGAGATCAAGGGCATACCCTTCAACTCAAACGTCGAAGCATATGACAAGGTTATTTCTTGGGGCACTTCCCCCATGACTTGGAGATCATAGGCATCTTTTCCACTAGACATTGGGGCACTGGATATCAAATCCACAAGGCAAACAATTCAAAGGTTAAAGGTGTGGAGAACCTCCAAAGGCTAAAGGTGTGGAGAACCTCCAAAGGTTAAAGGTGTGGAGTATTTCTAAAAAAAAAAAATCATCAAACTGGGGCAAGACGCACAACAAAAGGAAAAAAGCGTTCTCGCACTTTACGACCTCAAACAGATATTTCTCCTAACTACGATCTTCAAAACAGGTATTGGGAAATCGTGCAAGCATCCAACAAACTTACAACATTAGCAAGCTATACACGCTTTGGTTATTAACAACCTATCATTAGGGCATCATACAAATACATACAAGTCATGCATTACATACATTGGTTGATACATTACACCGTAACTCTTCATGTGGTCTTCTTTAAGACGAATCTCACGATCCTTTCTAGGAGTTTCCTCAAGCTGTCTTATGCAAGACAAATTATCACCATTTCCAAAAACCTTTTTAGGTAGTCCTCTTCAAGACATTCTTTTTCTAAGCACCTTTTCAGGTAGTCTTCTCTAAGACAAATGTTCACATCCATTCCAAAAAAAAAAAAAAAAAACCTTTTCAGGTAATCTTACAGAAGACATTACTTCGTTCCACTCATTACGTCAACCAAACATACACATATGCATAAGCATTATCCATATACATAAACATTACAAAGCCAGCATAAGCATAGTCAGGGTATAGGTGCAAGCATGGAGTAAACAAGCTCAATGGGTTTAAGGAGATAAAATCTCAGGATTGCATCATCATTAGCATACATGCATACGCATTAACATTAGCATATACATATCACAAAAGCCCAATTTTTATTGGCAATCCAAACCAGTTCAAAGTCCAGTTCTCGTCCTGGAAAATCATTAAATCCAGTTCCCGTCTGGTAGTCAGTTCCCGTCTGACTATTACATCAAAATTCAAATCATACTACAAAAGCCTAGTTTCCAACCCTCATGTTGTGATTGGTGTATTTTCTCCGACCCTCGAGTCGTGAGTCTCCGAACAGGTGAATCTTTTCCATGCAGGTAAGTTTGCTAGAACTATAGCAGGCGATCACTCTTATGCAGGTACGCTTGTCAGAACTATGGCAGGTAATTTCTTTGGTGCAGGTGAATTGTCCGAACTAGGACAGATGATCCTATTGGTGCAGGTGAACTTGCTAGAACTATAGCAAGCAATCCTATTGGGGTCCACAAACTACGGTAGCTTACCAGCACGATGGTAAGTGAGAAGTTCACAAACTGCGAGTAGCTTACCAGCACTATGGTAAGTGAGAAGTTCACAAACTGCGAGTAGCTTACCAGCACGATGGTAAGTGAGAAGTTCACAAACTGCGAGTAGCTTACCAGTACTATGGTAAGTGAGAAGTTCACAAACTGCGAGTAGCTTACCAGCACTATGGTAAGTGAGAAGTTCACAAACTGCGAGTAGCTTACCAGCACTATGGTAAGTGAGAAGTTCACAAACTGCGAGTAGCTTACCAGCACTATGGTAAGTGAGAAGTTCACAAACTGCGAGTAGCTTACCAGCACTATGGTAAGTGAGAGGTTCACAAACTACGAAAACTTACCAGCACTATGGTAAGTAAGGGGTTCACAAACTGCGAAGACTTACCAGAACTATGGTAAGTGAGGGGTTCACAAACTGCGATTAGCTTACCAGAACTATGGTAAGTGAGGGGTTCACAAACTGCGATTAACTTACTAGCACTATAGTAAGTAGGGGTTCGTAAACTACGAAAGCTTGCTGACCATAGCAAGCCAATTACACAACCAACAGAAGGTCCTCGCTATTCCTTTTCAGGAACCTTTCCAGGAAGTCTTCTTCAAGACCTATTCCATCCTTTCTAGGAGCTTTTCCAGGCATACAAGATTTTTCAAACCGTTCTTCAATTGGGTTTATCACGTTAGTCCCTCGGCAGTGATATCTTCCAAAACACCATCAACAATCAAAGGTGCTATCTTTCTTTTCAGAATTACTAACATACTTCGATTAACGTAACTAACAATCATGCATCATTTCAACTAACTCACCTCATTCATACATATTGCATATACATACACCGCTCTCATTTATTTATTTATTTATTTTTTTGAGAAACTCACTGCATCATGCATCGCATGCATCATACACATCGCATAAATTTCAGGTTGCCTCTTTAGGCTATGCTACAAAAAATCAACCATCTGGTTCCTTCCAAAAGGCGCGTGCTTCACACTTAGAAGAACGGTATTCACCTTGGGTGGCATCTGTAAGCCCATCTCCTGCGGAATTTCTTCCTATGCAAATTTCAGGGCATTTCAGTGTTCAATCATCTTCTACCTGTGGATCATGATAGGCAGACGTGCCTATCTGACTCTTCAGGTTTAAGAAGATTGAACAGGGGCAGCTGTCATACCCCAAAATTTGCCCGATCAATTCATGCTATTTATCAGGAGTCAAAATTAAGAGTCATGGGGTTTGACATTCCTATTGTCAAACCCGCGCTCTTATGAAATATCCTGAATAAAAATAGGAGTTAGGATTGGGGAGTATCTGAGCCCAAACATTTGGCCCAATCCAGTCCACCATAAGGTTTGATCGTTTGAAAGTCCATTTTAAATAATTGGCTAATTCTTGGTGCATAACCTATTTTTATCGGATTGTTAAGTATTATTAATTCTAATTACCATTGTTAACAAATTATTAATTTTAATATAAGAATTTGTTTCTTTAGTAATATTAGGATTAATAGTATTTTTCTATTTAGGTTTATTAATTTTATAATTATTGGGTTAATTGGGCAATAGGCCCATTAGGTGTAAAAGGAAAAAACCCTAAATTGACTAACATAAATAGAAAAAAAAATTTCTAACAGAGGGGGGACCGATTCACAAACTGTTGACACATACATAGAACCCCTATTTTTTTTCCCATACTTTTCCTTCTTCACGATCACCATCCCCCTGTTACACTAACCTTTGACCACAAAAAAAAAAAACCATTTACATTCATATATACATTGACAATTTCTAACAAATGTTTGAAAACTCTTTTTTCTAATTGTGTTTTGTATATAAGAAACATCAACACAAAAACACCAATTCCATAAACCATGTTTCTACATCAAAATTAACTATCAGCAACAATCCAAATCAAAACAGAAGCACAAAGGAAAAGGAGATTGGATTGGAAAGTGAAACTCTAGCATTGTCGTTACTATGATTGTAGCCTTTTCTTTCATTACTGTTGTTGTTTTTTTTTCTTCTCAATTTGTCAACAGGTTGCTTGAGAAAGTAGCGTACAAAAGAGAAGAGGAAGTGAGATCGGAACTGCCGGCTAATAACAACAGCAACGCGGATCTGCCAACCACCGTACGCGAGGATCTCTGACCGGACCACCCACGCCACAACCGCTCGACCTCTCCTCGCGAAGACCAAACATCACCGGAACAACACCATGTGCATTCACTGTCGGTCACAATCCGACGACATAACCGCCGCATACACGCAAACAGCAACACCGCCGATAACTATTGTGTGTTTCCGATCCGGTAACTCCTCTCTTCCACTTCGATTTGCTATACCCGTGATGATGCGAGGTGAGATTCATGCTTGTTTGATTTTATTCTGGTGGTTATTATTGAATTTATGTTGTTCATGTGGAGTCAATTTGGGGAATGGGTTATATTAGAGAAGAAGAAACTAGGGAGATCTTTTGGAAAGAGAAGAATGCTGTTGTTTGATTCGTTGCTCACGTTTTTGGTGTTCACATAACTACGTATGGTGTTTGTAAATATTTATTTTTTGAAAACCATGTGTCGCGATATAACAGGGCTAGGATTGATCTTTGAAAAGTCAAAGTTATTGTTTTAATTTATATTTTCATCGGCTGATGACATCCCTCACCGTAATACTTTTGGCTATTATATCATGAACTAAATTAGGGTCCTTTTGTTTGAGTTGAGCTTTTATTCTTCCGTCATGTCACTAAATACACTTCATGATTCTAATTTGGCACCTCCTAATCACCTTTTATTTTCGTTTATTCTAACTTTTGTTTATTTAGAATAGTAATAACTAAGATTTGCTAAACTTTATGTCATTATAAAGATACAAAAAAATTCTTACGTTGTGGACTTAGGCTAATAGCTTAGATTTTGTCTATTATTAGTCAATTTCTTACCATAACAATTAGTCTAAGTTAATTTATTAAAACATAAACACACATAATGTGATTTTAATTAATTAGTCATATTAAATTAAAAAATACATATTATTTTGTTAAATGGTTTTAACCAAAGCTATTGGTTACGATGATTAGCATTTTCCCTTTATCAAAGTTCGTTATTATTTGTAATCGAATCTATCGATTATGAGGGGTAACGATAATTAAAACACGCGCATTTGCTATTCGCGATAATCAATCTATCGATTATAGTGGTTAGCAATCCTCCCTTTAATCTGTTAGCCATGGTAATCAAATCTATTGATTATTGCGACTAACGGTAACAAATTAAAAACCAGGGTTGTACGCCCAAATCAAAAAAACACTAAACCACGATACTACAGTTTTTCAACACTGCGATGTTCACAACTGCGATAAGGTAATTCAAAATACCTTCGAACATTTGCATTTCAAAACAACTTCAAATACAATCAAATTCAATTCTAAGGCGTACAACCCTGTGCCCGAACTACGTTGACTCTGATTCTCCATAAGGAGATACGTAGGCACTTGGATAACCAAGGCGAGTCCCCTTCCTTAAAATCTCAATTTTTCCCCTATTCACTTCTTTAGCTATTAACCTTAACTCTTAGCCATAAACTGTTACCTTAGATTCAAAGCCATAGGAAAGGGTTGAGGGTGCCTAACACCTTCCCTCGACCTGAATATAGTATCTTACCCGAATCTCGTATCTACGTAGGGTTTCCTATTCGCCCTTCAGAATAGGTGGCGACTCTCTAAAGCTAAATTTTTAGGCAGGTTGCTACAGCTGGCGACTCTGCTGGGGACATCACTTAAGGGTGAATTATTATGCTCCTATAGGTTTTGGCAGAGTTTAGGTTTTTGGCGAAACATTTAGGTTTGTGGCAAACTTTTTAGGGTTTGGCTAATTTGCCATTTTAGGGTTTATTTATTTTTTATAAATATTTAAAATTTTTATTTATTTATTTATTTATAATTTCATCTTTTACATCAATTAAATTAAACACCTGTTTATTAAAAAAAAAGTACATGTTTATTTAAATATTTGCTGCGTATTGTATTTTTTTTAAATCGCAAGCGGCTGGAGTTCAAGGTTAGTTTTAAATATTTAAATTTTATTTATTTATTTATTTTCCTTTTCAATTTCATTACTGCAATTTAATTAAATATTTATTTAAGTGAATATTTATTCCTATTATATTTGCTGGTGTTTTTTTTATGTTGTGTTAAACCCTAAGTGTGGGAGTTAACTTTGAGACCAATAGGGGAGTATGAATCTCCTACGAGTCTCATTGATAATTCCACTCGGAGTGGGTTGAGTATTCGGAAATGTCCAAAACGAGGCTTGACTTTGTTGAGGGCAAGACTGGATACTTGGCTGATCTCTCCGGGAACCTACCCCAAAAATTCGAACCTCATGGATAAAATGAGTTGTTCTAAAACCCAAAGAGACAAAAAGTCTCGGAGGCTACGAACGACCCCATGAGACCTTCTAGAACACTCCAAAAAAAAAAAGGGTAGGCTCCCTAGAGCCGCTACGTCGAACCTATGAACCTAGGACTTTTGTGCTGTTGTGCTCATTATATGTTTGCAATTCATATACTTCGAATATCTATGCGTTACGATTTTGCAGGTATACCTACGTGGTCCCTAGCCTGTAGGGACTCTAATTTCTAAAGACCACGTCTTTCCCACGAAGGACATCACCATCTATGCATCCCATAGCCTGTGGGGATTTTATTTTTATATCCTTGTATTCTTACAACTGCGTGTCCTTCCCCGAAGGACATTTCCATTAACACACGTCAATTGGCCTCTCGATGGCCATGCGATTCAGTGACTGTCTTGAACGGTCACCCCGTGCTTACTCCTACGTACTCCCTAGCCTATAGGGATTTTCTTTCACACTCGTGCGTTTTCACAACGACGCGCCCTTACCCGAAGGACAACTTCATTAGCATGCGTTAGATTGGCCTCTCGATGGCTATGAAATCTAGTGACTGTCCTGAACGGTCACTCCATGCTTATTCCCGCGCACCCTCTAACTTGTAGGGTTTGGATCTCCATTTACACATCACATCCCTAGCCTGTAGGGATTTCTCTTCGTCCATATCGTCCTTAGATAGGTTGTGTTCCGCATAGAGAACCTTCCCACGAGGGACAAAGTCATTGGTACACATTGATTGGCCTCTCGATGACCATGAGATTTAGTGACTGTCTTGAACGGTCACTAGCCGCAATCTTCTGCATACTCTCGAATCCAAGGGATTTCCCTTAGCGTGTCATAACATTTACCCTGCAAAGATTCCAAGAGGGTCTAATGTCGCCTCTAAGGCTATCCCTAGGATAATATGTTACACGTCGGCATTGCATACACGGAGTTACAATATAAGGAGTCTCTCGCTTACGCGTGTATTTGCATTTTCATGCATTCATACATTTAAATTTGCATTTCTATCTTCGCCCGCATCCACACTTACCATGCTAGCCGGTTTCCCGAAACTCAAAAAAAAAATCAAAGGATCGTAGACTATGGAGCAAGGAGAATAAAAGATCTCAGTCTTGCTAAAGAAAAAAAAGATGCTTTTCGCCATGCCAGCCGCATGTCCATGCCTTTGTCATAACAGGATTATGAATACAATGAAGGTTGTCATCGAGCAAGGATTAGTTCAATAAAGAGTTCCCTCATAGATACACTTAAGATGTATCTAGTTATAAAGAGGTTCATCTTAGAACATATCATACTTTCGAGGACGCTCTACGATAACCTGGGGGCAAGGATTAGTCCAACTGGGGCAATACCCTGAGCAAAGATGCATGACTACAATGGAGGGAATGCGACATATGTCAGCCCCACACCAAAGAAAAAAGGGTCATATGTGATACTATCCTGAGAAAAAGCAAAAGAGGTTCAGTCAAAGGAAGCTCATGAAGTTCCGATACGACGAAAACCCACCGCTGACGGTTTATTCTCTACAGGTTTGATGTAACACCCGAGGCCGAAGAAGGCGAGGGGTGGTTGCACCGCATGGAACACCTGGGGCCAATTGGGGCTAGGGTGGTCGCCACATCGGAATGAGAGGGATCCTAAAGCCGTGCAGGTATGGGACTGCATGGTTGAAGGAAAGCTTATAAGGATTGATGGGTACTACCTATACCAACAAGATGCATCTTCTTTTCGGGAGCCCGTTCCATAAGAACTCCACAGTTAAGCGTGCTTGACTTGGAGTAGTATTGGGATGGGTGACCTTCTGGGAAGTTTCTCGGAAAGCGTGCGAGTGAGGTCAAAGCATGCTGAAAAGACCCGTGTAGGTTTGTGGGGTCAGTCGATCATCCCGAAAGCAGTCTGCGGCGTTACAAATGGTATCAGAGCCAGACCTCTCCCAGTACGATGTGGTTCGAGGACGAACCATGCGGAAGCTGGTGGGCATGTAACACCCGAGGCCGAAGAAGGCGAGGGGTGGTTGCACCGCATGGAACACCTGGGGCCAATTGGGGCTAGGGTGGTCGCCACATCGGAATGAGAGGGATCCTAAAGCCGTGCAGGTATGGGATTGCATGGTTGAAGGAAAGCTTATAAGGATTGATGGGTACTACCTATACCAACAAGATGCATCTTCTTTTCGGGAGCCAGTTTAATAAGAATTCCACAGTTAAGCGTGCTTGACTTGGAGTAGTATTGGGATGGGTGACGAATACAAAAACTAAGTCCAGCTAAATATATGCTTTCAAAGTAAGACCGAGCCGAGGATGTACAGGCATTGTTTCATTTCCCAAACAGTGGAGATATAAGGATGTTAATCCCTCGTTACCCCCTCGAGCCAGGAGTTGGAGTTTTGTTTCTACTGTTCAAAAAAAAAAAACCTTGATTTTAACTAGGGGCAGGGTAGATGTCAACTAATTCAATGATGTATTTTGGTTGCCAAGAGAATCAGTCCATCCAAGCATAAGGTTCAAGCGTATCTTCTTCCTCGCATTCATCCAAGATTGAGGAAGTAATGGAGATAACATTCACAACAATTCTCTTCCTCAATGCATCATCCAAGATCGAGGACATATCAAAGTCAAAGCTTGCAAATCCAAATCAACATGGCAGTCACAATATTCAATATCCAAGGATCAATACTTCCAAAGGAGTGTTAAAAAAAAAAAAAAAAAAACGCCCGCTAAGTCAAAATGGAAAATTTCATGAAAGGAAACAAAAAGATTTAGGCAAAATTGGGGCATCCCGATGGGTCAAATTCAAAAGAATTAGCTCATGCAAAAATAAGGGATAAAAACAAAGGCGAAATACAAAGGATAATCTTGTGACTGCTAAACCATCAAAGCTTCACATCAATGCTTGGATCTTTACAACATATGTCATCAAAGTTTGGATCTCTACTAAGGCTTCTGCTCAACATCGAAACTGAAACGATTCTCTTGCAAACAAAGCACATCCATTGGATTAGGCGAATTTTTAGGATCTGGAGAACATCAAGGAGAAAGGGGTGGGATAAATAAAATTTTGAGCCTTATATCCATTGTTTCTTAAAACATGAACCAGGCCAAGTTACAACATTTAAAAGTCCTAATTGAGGCAAGGTTAACTACGAAAGCATATTAAGCAGGAATTTGTTATACTGACTCCTATGTTTGTTAAAACTACTTCTAATCACTATGCTTCTTCAAGCATTCTTTTCAAAACCATCCAGTCCTAATTCATAACGGACTTCGATTTCAAAACTTGCATACGCATTCCATTGGAGCTACTTCTCAAAAAGTACAACACCATCTACGAGTATACACTTAGCATCGAGGAAATCTCGAAATTGGTTTAATCAAAGGTGATCATTTCTAATAAAGACCCTGGAGTCGGGGGAACCACATCCAGAGGGTTCTCCTAAACAGGGGCAAAAATTTCAAGGAGCACAGGGGCATACAATCGAACATCCTATTAACTAGGGGCAGTCTTCCTAAGGTTCAATCGACTTGGGGCACATCTCAAAGCAATCTCAAACAGGGGCATGTCATACATGGGAAGAATTCAAAAGGATAGCACACTAAGGATAGTCCTCCATATCATGGAGATCAAGGGCATACCCTTCAACTCAAACGTCGAAGCATATGACAAGGTTATTTCTTGGGGCACTTCCCCCATGACTTGGAGATCATAGGCATCTTTTCCACTAGACATTGGGGCACTGGATATCAAATCCACAAGGCAAACAATTCAAAGGTTAAAGGTGTGGAGAACCTCCTAAGGCTAAAGGTGTGGAGAACCTCCAAAGGTTAAAGGTGTGGAGTATTTCTAAAATAAAAAAATCATCAAACTGGGGCAAGACGCACAACAAAAGGAAAAATCATCATACTCCAATTTTTGACCTAAGATACCACCTCATATCATTTGCATATGCATCATTTGCATCTCTAACAAATTGCATAGTTTGTGTTTGCTACTTGTGACTCAGCAGGGTTTAATCAAGAAATCACTCATCAGTACAAGTAACAATCAATTAGGGTTTTGTTCTCCCTTCATCTCAAAAGAATTATCTTCATCAACAGTCAACATTTGGTCCTCAAAGATTCATTTCAACAAGCTCAGGGACTTTGAATCAACCAGATTAGGGTTTTGACTGAAGACAGTATACTCCTGACTTTTGCTCAGGATTTGACCTAATGACTTGGGACATGACCTCAAGACCCCAAGTACATCATTTTGACCTAATCCATTGGCTCAGGACATCTCCTACACCAGGATTGATCAACAGTGAAATTTCAAATCATCAGATTAGGGTTTTGAACTATCAGGGACTGAAATCAGGGATCACATTTGGGAAACCCTAAAAATCCCCAGGAAGTCACTCAAAGGTTTCAATCATCTTCAAATAATCCCTATGGCAATATCCAATGGAAATTACATCTTAATTCAAGATCCACAGTCATCAATTTCATCAGGTCGACAATTAGGGTTTTTGACCTAATTCACCTGAACCATTGACTTTTTAATCAGAACATGGTGCCACAACTTAAACAATGGCTCAAGGTCCTCCAATACCTCAATATTATCCATTCATACCATTCATTTGGTGAGGATAGCCTGGTTCATTTGAAATCTCCAGAAACGTGATCCGTCTGAAAAAGTCAACTGTACAAGATCACCATTGACTTTTTGGAATTTTGGTCAACCATGACTTTTGAAGTTTCAAATCATCAATATATGATATATGAAGTCATTTGATCAAGAAAAATCAAGAAAATCAATCAAGAATCAAAAAGTCAAAAGTTTGACTTTCCATACTTAGAAAAATTCTAAGTGTTTTTCAATGGATTTTTCCAAACTTTGGAAGGGAATTTCTCAAAATTTCACCTACAAACTGAAAAAAACTTCCAACATGAAAGTTGTAGATTTTGATCCAATAAACAACTTTGTCACATATGATGATTTTCCAAAAGATCAACCATTTAAGAGATATGGAGCTTCAAAGTTGGTATCTTTTGAAAATTTCACTTAAAATCTCACTTTCCTCAAAGTTCTTGGATCTTTTTCACCCATTTCCTTAAAGGTCTTGAAGAAACTTCCAACTAGGGTTTTGAAGTACATAACATGAGCTTTCCAAAATGTCCAAGATCATGAAAAAATATGGAGTGTAGCCATGGTTTTGAATTTTGTCATTAGAGGTCATTATGCATGAAATTTCAAACCATTTTCACTAAGTTTCAATGCTATATGACCTATAATGCAAGTGATGACACACCAATGCAATAATTGAGAGATATTTTCTGGTTTAAGATCAGATAGGAAAGAGATAAGAAGCTTGGCAAAATAACCATGGTTAAGTCACTTTTAACCATTTGCATTAAATGTAAAGATTCCATTTTATCTCTAAATGCCAAATCACCATTCCTTGATCAACTTGCAAAGCTCTGAGTTCAGAACTCTTGGCCTATAAATAGAGGTCCAAACTCCATTCAAAAACACACCAAAACCTCACAAATTATAGGTTTTCTCTTTCTTTCTTAGAATGCAAGTTTCTTAAGTTTCAAGGAGGTAGAAATTCCAACCTCCAAATCCTTGAAGTTCTGGCCAAAATGATGATTCCAACAACTTCTAAACATCAATTAGGAAGTGTTTGAACCACTCACACACCTCAAATTACCCCAAAACTCAGAATTGCATTTCAACCTCCATATGAACACATAATGAGCCTTATCATGCCAATTTTCATTCTAGCTCATTTCTGTCCAAGTTAAACATCCAAACACATTCCATATACCATATATGAACTATCCCAACCATCACCAACAATCTGAAACACCTCCATCATCAAATTCGATCCTCACTTGAGCTATACTGCAGATCGGGTACCATAGACTGATCAAGAGGTTTCCAGTTCATTCCAAGACTTCAAACATGTTCCCTAAGGTCCATTGAAGCTGTCCAGATTGAGCAACAACATCTGTAACACCTCCAGGCACGATTTCAATTTCCAGTTTTGCCATTTTTTAAGGTGAGTGCTCATGAACTTCAAACTCATACATACATGCATCATAAATGAAATATTGATATACCATCTTGTTTCTGCACCTATGAGAATCATTAACCCTCAATCAATTGCATCATATCATGATCATAAACGATTTCACAATGATTTGTCATGTTAGGGTTCTTCGTGTTCATCATAAAATTGATAGCCCTAGGGTAAAAATAAATGAAATTAAAGATCACCATCATGATCCTTGTGAAAAACCGAGCAAGATAGACCCTTTACTTGATCAATTTGGTCCAGTTTCAAAGATTTTTAAAAAAATCAAATTAGGGTGTGTTCTTGGCGCCTTTTTTGTTCAGGAAATTCAAATATTTTGTTTTAAAATATAATTAAATGGAGGTATACATATAACAAGCTGCGCGCGCAGCTCAGTTGGTCCTAGTGAAGACAAAACCAAATTTTTTACTGTGTCTTTGAATTGGAAGGTATGTGGCCAGAGAAAAATAAATCCTCTTGCCCCTTGATTAGGAAATCAACCTTTGATAAGGGCACCTGAAATTGTGCGCCCTAAATCCCTAAGATCCTTGAAAGGGTTAGTTAAATCATGTTATGCTTATGATGTCATGATGTCATGATGTTATGCGAATGCAGTTCGTTAGACTTAGTGTGAGATGGTAAGGACAAACAAGTCCTTTCAACAAAACGTGCGAGGAAATGAAGGTTAGTAACAAACACAAACGAGTCACACAAGTTACGCAAGTCATACAAGTCACACAATTTTGCCTTATGGTTAAGCTTGCATGTGGTCCGGAGGTATGTACCCTCCCCCTGACGTTTAGTTGGTTCAAACCTGTCCTATATAAAGATCGGGTTCTAGGGAGCTCATATCATTGACCTTTCTCGAAGGCGCTTATCTCAGTTCGGCAATCGAATCGCCAACCGAAAAGGTCCTGAAAGTCCAGTCCATATGAGTGTAGCTTCGAGTATCAACCAACTTCAGTCGGAACCAAAGCCAGCCATCTCGCTACTTTCTAATAGGCCAAAGTCAAGTTCGACTAAGGTTCTAAGGGCAAATTAGTGCTTAATGACACCACGCGGCAGCCAAGCATTTCCTCAGGTCGGATCCCAAGGAACACCAGGACAAACCAATGTGTCACACTAACGATGGCCATCAGATCAACCACATCAGTATACGCTGTGCAGTCTCATTGATCTCATGCCATTTACCTAAGGTACTCAGATCCGGGTTAGGATCTTTCACACAGCAGAATACCCAAAACAGCCCTGCAAAAGAAAAGCAAACAAACCAAAAAATAGAAAACATTTAAGTGACTCCTAAACTTTTAAGGTAACCCCTCTTTTAATCGAAAGCATCCCCAGCAGAGTCGCCAGTTCTGTAATACGCTGAACTGACTTTTTATCGATCGAAATGTCGCGGTTAAGCATGAGTCGCCACCGACTTTTATTTTATCCAAACAAATTCAGAAAGGCCAAAAGAAACAGAAAAAAAACCTTTTAAAGAAATCTAAGTTCGGGGGGTAATTTATGCAAAGGGAAGGTGTAAGGCACCCTTTGCATCCATGGTTTTCCATGGGCTCTTAATTGCTTTGCTCGCTCGCTTTCAGAAAATGTAGATGAAAGAGGAAAAATGGACTTTAGCTCGTAAATGAGCGTAGCCAGTTTTTGAAGAATTTTGAGAAAGAATATAGAAAATAGAGCATGGCAAGGCAATTAGGGGCAATTACCTTAAACTCAGATGATAGGTCTCTTTTTAGCCTTTCAGAATGAAAGGGTCTATCCTTGCCATAAGAGGGCAGGATGCCTTTCGTTTGGAGGTAGAAGGGTCATCGAAACATCCTTTGCCATAAGACTGTCCCATGCCATAGGAGGGCAGGTAGTCTAAAGTAAGGATCAGAATAAGCCTTATTCGTAGGCAGCCAGAAGATACCTCAGCCTTTTTCCGTAGGCAACTTCCGAGGGTCGAGGTCATATTTGTGTATCGAAGGCAGCATCATTTAGGGTCGTATGACCTTTACATATCGAGGCAGCATGGCTGAGGTATCCTCGTATTCGAGGGACATGGCTTATTCTGCAAAACAAACATAAAGGCAACAGGCAACAGGCAACAAGGCAACAGAGGGGTTACCCAAAAGTGTGCGTGTGTGCATCAATCACGTGATCATATTCGAATATATTATCTTGTAAATTTAGTGGTTCTATGTTCAATTCAAAGGTTGCACTCCCTAGGATTACTAACCACGCATTTAAATAATATAATCAAAACTGATATGGGGGAGGGAAATTGTAACCAGCGGATCCCTAAAAGGGTTTGGCACAAGTAATAATAAAAGAAAACAGAAAATATTTAGGGTTTAGGGTTACCCATGGCGTAGCTTTGGCATTCGACAAACCCTGAAAAGGTGGGAAAAATGGCAAACAAAAGAGGGTGAGTGCATTATCAGGTTCGGAGGCAAACTTTATTAACTCTTAAAAAACAAAAGAATGAAGAAATTAAAAGTAAATGAATGAAGAGTACTTAGCTTGGCATTTGCCCTGACAGGGTTGGTGGGCAAAGGTCTGCCTGAAGCATTGACTCTGACCATTGAGAACTGAAAGAAGAAACATCAAGGCGTGAGTGTATAGGCAGTTCATTGTCATTAAAAATAAATCCTAATTAAATAAAAGGCAGGAAAAATATTTAAAAAATTAAAGACTAAAACTTAGCTTTTGAATTCGACGTGGCGCGTTATCGGGAGAAACCCTGTTGGTAACCCTGAAAAAGGCATGAAAGGCACAAAGAAATATCTTCAGTGTATTATCAATCCTGGTTACGATTCAGATAGAGTGTAATGATAAATCAATTTAATTAATTATTGGTCTTGCGACCTAATTAATTAAATCGAGGCAAAAATTGAGTGAAAATAATTTTTTAGAATTTAAATAAAATACATATGAATTTTAAAAGATTTAATGATAAATTAAAATAAAATAAATAAATATGATAAATAAGAAAGTATATATAAGAGAAAAAGATAATTTGAATAATAAAATAAATAAATTAATAGAAAAAATAAATATTAAATAAATAAAAGAGAATAAAAGAAAATAAATATGTATAAGAAAATAATTTAAACAATATAGATATATTAAAGAAAATAAATTAAAATCAAATATTATTATTAGTAAAAAAAAGGTTTTTGAAAATAATATAGTTTTTATAAATAAAAACAAATAGAAAATATATATATGAATATATAAAATAAAAACATTATGTAATTAAAAAGAAAATTTTTTGGAAAACTTAGCTGAGGATCTAGTGCGACACGCGTGTGCAGTCCATGGTAGATGCGCAGCTTCAGGAGCGTTGGATGTGGATTTAATGAAATCCAGTGGCTGAGAGAATGAGAGACCATGGCCAGCGTGTACGCCAAGACGCACAGGATCTTTCTGTTTGAAAAACAAAACGCGCGCGCTTTTGGACGAATGGGAGAGTGCCACGCTTCATCTTCTCCACCCAGATTTCTGCAACTCGATCTATTACAGCGCTTTTTGCTTTGAAGCGCTGTAAAAGCCCTGTGTATAAAACTCAAAAAATAGCGAATAGGGGCAAATGCTCATATAAATTAGGCGCAACTGTACCATTCAACTCACCTGATCCTCATGAGCACGGTCATGGTATTGGTTAGGCCTAATTTTACCTGTGAAAAAAAACCCTAATTCGAAGGCAAAACCCTAACAATGGCATATCATTCCAAACAGCACAAAAACGCACATAACTATCCAGAATCGATCATCACACATCATAGAACACAAATATAAGGATTAAATCTGATGAGGATGCATGAACAATGCTAATCGAGTGAATTTTAAATGGTGCAAACCGTGGCTTATTGGAGACGATTCCGAGTGCTTTGTGGCTCGAAAGTGATTGGGAATCGTTCAATGTTGATCAGAGAATGCCTTGGGATTGATCACGCCCTTTGAATTGGTCTGCAATCCAAATTTGCTTTTGAAATTTTCCTTGTTTCTTTGCACTCGGGTTTTAAGCTTTTAGTGGCGGAATCCTTTTTTCTAGCATCTGGCTTTGATCAGGTACTTATAGGGAGGAGATTAGGTCAACAAAATTGAATAAAATCTTGTTGAATCTTGTTATGCAAGGTTTGGAAGATTTGATTGGAAATATAATTTTGAAAGTTTCCAATTATGGCCAATATTGATTCAATCTTTTCCCAATTACTTATGCACGAAATTGGATTGATTTTGGAGAATATTTGCTGATCAAAATAGGTCCAAACCATATTTTTTATAAAATATTGGATTTTCTCTTAATTTACATGATTTTAATTCTTTTTAATTAGAATAAAAAATCATAATAAATTAAATAAACCAAATAAATTCGTGGGAATTGGTTCTTAGACTTTGGGTGACTTGTGGATCAAGATTGAATCAAAATATCTTGGGCCCATTTGCAAAAAATTCCGAGTTTCTTCACATTTTTCTCTCCAAAATAACCCAACTTTGTCAAGGCCTATCTCTCTCAATTTTTGAGGTATGGAAGTGTTCTAGGACTTTTTAGAAACCTTAGAGAGTCCTCTAACCAGTGCCTTTGGTCTCATATCAAAATCCTTTTCCATTCTCATTTTATGTCCTTTTAAAAAAATATGTCTTTTTGTTGACTTTTGAAAAGGACCTATAATGTTTTAGTCCATATCTCTTAAATGAAGCATTTTTGGACTTGGCATGTGAGAGTCAATTTTGTAGAGAATCAAATTCCCTTCGAAATGAGCTTTGGATGGGAATTTTCTGATGTTCCATGTGAGAGTTATGGCTGGTCAAAGTTCAGTTGACTTTTCCTATACAAAACCCTAATTTAGAAACTTTTTGAATTGTTGATTTTTGATCTTTCCTTAATGAACCATGATCAATTCTTGATCAAATGGTGAATGATACTTCAATATGAGGATTTTGACAAAAAATCAGGAGTTTTGACTTTGATTTGACCACAGTTGACTTTTTAGGTTAAACAGTCGACTGTTGATTTTCTGAGCTTTTGAATAACCAAAACTTTGAGACAGGCCTTGATACTTGTCATGGAGGTAATGTGGGATATGTTGAGCCATATGAGATGCCTTGGAGCCATTAATTCAGTGATTTCATTTTGAATTAATCAAACCCTAGTTCAGAGTCTTTGTATAGGAGACAGTGTCTAGAAGCTTTGCATATGGATTTGAAACTTGAATAGGAGAAATAATGTGGGCAAATTTTGGGGTATGACAGCTGCCCCTGTTCAATTATCTTAAACCTGAGGATGTAGAGTGGTTTGTATGCCAGTCGGTATCTGAAGGTGGAAGATGATTGAACACTAGAGTACCTAGAAATTTGCCCTAGCTGGGGTAGGAACTTTTGTCGGAGATGGGCTTAAAGATGCCATCTAGATGTTGAGACTGAAGTTTTTGGGAAGTAATTGTTTGAATGTTGATCGTATAGTAGATGAATTAGATTTTAGGAGAGTTGTTCGCGTCAGCACTGTTCGTAGTAACTGAATTAGACTTTGGAAGATGATCGTGTCTATACCGTTCGTGATGAGAGAATTAGATCTTTTTGTCGTGTCAGTACCGTTCGTAATAACTGAATTAGACTTAGGAAACAGTTGATCGTGTCCACACCGTTCGTGATGATGGAATTAGATCTCTGAGAGTTGATCGTGTCAGTACCGTTCGTAGTAACCGAATTAGATCTTGGAGAGATAATCGTGTCTTCATCGTTCGTGATGATAGAATTAGATTCTCTTGTCGTGTCAGCACTGTTCGTAGTAACTGAATTAGACTTAGGAAACAGTTGATCGTGTCCACACCGTTCGTGATGATGGAATTAGATCTCTGAGAGTTGATCGTGTCAGTACCGTTCGTAGTAACCGAATTAGATCTTGGAGAGATAATCGTGTCTTCATCGTTCGTGATGATAGAATTAGATTCTCTGAGAGTTGACCGTGTCAGTACCGTTCGTAATAACTGAATTAGATCTTCAAAAATGACCGTGTCATTACCGTTCGTGGTAAATGAATTAGATCTTCGAGCGTTGACCGTGTCAGTACCATTCGTAGTAGCTGAATTAGATCTTTGAAAATGACCGTGTCATTACCGTTCGTGGTAAATGAATTAGATCTTCGAGCGTTGACCGTGTCAGTACCATTCGTAGTAGCTGAATTAGATCTTTGAAAATGACCGTGTCATTACCGTTTGTGGTAAATGAATTAGATCTTCGAGCGTTGACCGTGTCAGTACCATTCGTAGTAGCTGAATTAGATCTTGGAAATTTGGAGATTTTGTTCATTTGTCGGTACCTGTATCCTGCAATAGGTATAGTTATGCAATGTCATGATGCATGTATTATGTAATGAGTCCCTCAAAATAAATGAGAAACTTTGTATGTTATGGATGAATTCATTACGAGGTAATGTATGCAATGTATGAATACGTTTATGACATATGATATGTGATTTATGTAGTCTTGATTGAGAAAATAAATCTCTATGTCCTTGTGATTTTGATGTCTGATCTTATTTGAAAATGCTTAGCTGGGAATTTGTGATTCTTGCTTGGGGATGATCAGTAACTTGATGGACCCTGATTGGGGCTAAAAGTATTAGTAACCCATGTTGGAGAAGAGCAAAGTGTTGGAGAACCAGCAGTGTTGAACATGTACACTTTGTTGGGGAGCCATGTCTTTGTCGAGAGCGTTTGAAGATATCTTCTTAATGATTACTCTGTGGGGATATGATCTTGTGAAATCCGACTCTGTGGGGAGACATGGGTGAAAGTTGCCCCCAGTACTATAGTAACTACCATTCCTGGATTTGATTAGGACACACCACTAAGTATTGATCAAGATGTCAAACTGGACTTTCATAGATTTGCCCCTGCTAGTAGGAACTTGAAGAGATTCACCCCGCGAGGACTTTATGAAGTGTATATTGTAGGCGACGTGCCCCTAGTAATCGTAAACTTAGGATGATGCCCCTGACTGATCGAGCGATGGCTTCTGACCCACTTGGGTGCATGCCCCTGATTGTTTTGGCATCCTTGAGAGATTCTCGGAATCTTGACTTGATTGCCCCAGATCGACTGAATAAACTGTGTCATGCCCCTTGTATACATAGGAGACATTACTTTGAAATGATTTTGTCCGTCGGGAGAACTTTGAGTCATTAGTTATACCCTGTGCAAATTTTTCTGTTGCTAACATTTGAAATTACGTAGCAGAATATGTTTAATAATGAATTCATGAGATGCAATGCATACGTCTGTCTCGAGTTTTGAAAAAACATTAAAACAAGAGATGTAAAAACGTGATATTTGTAAAAACGTGGTATTCGTAACAATGTGATGTTTGTAAAAATGTGATATTAACTTAGCATTTTTGGTAACCTTAAGGAGTCAGGATACCTTTGTTGTGACAGTATGCTTTCGAACTAACCATGCTTCAATTAGGACTTTCAAGGGTTGTAACGTGGCTTTGTTCACGGTTTAAGAAACAAAGGATAAAGGCTCAAAGTTTATTTGTACCCACCCCTCTTCGTGATGATCTTCAGTCCTAAGCTCAGTTAATTCAACTTATGCATTCAGGTTCTAAGAGACTTTTGGATTTGCGCCTTTGATAATGTTGATGGTTCACAAGCAAAGAGAACTTTTTGAGATGGCAGTCACTTCTTCCTTTTGGTAGTCACAACATTGTGTTGTTCAGGAATTTATTGACTTCTCTTTTCATCTTTTTTGATATCCCTAACTTTTGCCTGAACTGTCTATTTTGAGCTTACATTCAGCGGGATGCCTTGATTTTTGCCTAAGTCACCTTTTGACTTTTGACTTAGCAGGCTTTTCTTGGTATATATGTTTTTTCATTTTTTCTTTTTGAAAGATATTGACTGCCTCGCTTAATGATTGACGAACCATTGGCTTTTGATTGACATCTCCAACACTTCTTTGATGTGTGCGGATGAACGCTTGTGATTGAAACCTTTGTCGAAAGGTGTACCGAATGATTCTCTTAAAATAGAATGCACAGCCAAATTGACTGAGAACTACCCTGCCCCAGGTTGTGATCAAGGGTTTTAATTAGTACAAGAAAGAAACTTCTACTTCTTAGGCTCAACGAGGTTGACGAGGGATTAACATCCTTATATCTCCACTGTTTAGGAATTGAAACAATGCCTGTACATCATCAACATAGTCCATTCAAAAGCATACTGTATGAGGTTGCAGTATCATTTTCGTCATCCTCCCACAAAAGGTATACAGCTTTAGCAGGAGCTGAGTATCATAAAACATATGCAAAGTAAAGACATAATTTAAAATGAGTGATAGCGAATTAATTTATTCAAGACAAACATACGCAATGCACTGATGATGATTATTAAAAAGGATATTGTCTATCATGAGTCAAATGTTTAAACAAACAGAAAAGAAACTTGCAAATGAAAGTAGATCTAATGATCCAAAAGTTCGTCCGTCTAGACGTCAATCAGTCTTGTCATGACTAGGCATAGGAGCGGTGATCACCACATGAGTTTCGGGAGGGTTGAATTTGATTTCCCCGTTATCGATTAGATCTTGGATCTTGTTCCTCAACGTCCAGCAATTGTTTTTGTAATGTCCAGGAATGTTGGAATGGTACGCGCACCTCGCATTGAATTTATAGCCAGGAGTGAAGGTGTTAGAATTCTTAGGAGCATCCCTCAGAGTAATTAATCTGATCTTCAACAGATGTCGTAATGCTTGGGCCAACGTTACATTAATCTTGGTGAATTGACGCTTAGGTGCATCTGGCTTGCGTCGTTATTGTGGAACTAGTGTAGGGATTCAGAGTATCCGGGGTTCAAGCTTTTGGAATGTGTATCTGATGAGAATGTTTCAGAATGTCCAGGGTTCGAGCTTCCGGAATGTATATCTGATTGGAATGTTTCAAAATTCTAGGGGTCAAGCTTCCAGAATGTTCATCTGATTGGAATTTTCAGAATGTCCGGGGTTCGAGCTTTCGAAATGTATATCTGATTGAAATGTTTCAGAAGTCTGGGGGTCAAGCTTCCAGAATGTTCATCTGATTGGAACTTTCAGAATGTCCGGGGTTCGAGCTTCCGGAATGTACATCTGATTGGAATGTTTCAGAAGTCTGGGGGTCAAGCTTCCAGAATGTTCATCTGATTGGAACTTTCAGAATGTTCGGGGTTCGAGCTTCCGGAATGTACATCTGATTGGAATGTTTCAGAAGTCTGGGGGTCAAGCTTCCAGAATGTTCATCTGATTAGGATTGATTTGTTGATGGTATTTGTCTGACCAGTTGGTTGACCTGAAAGGAAAAGTTAGTTTTATGTAATGTTATGAATGCAGATGCGATCTTTTCAAGGATCTTTAGGAATTTAGTTAGCAACATTAGAAAATGGTTTTGTCGCGTCTTTGTCTGAAGAATTTTGACTTTTGTCTTTGAATGTCTTTCTTTGAGAATCAAGCTCACCATATCCAGTGGGTCATCGCCTCTGATTCGGGATATTTCTAAATTTGAAAGTATATGGCTAGAGGAAAATAAATCCTCTTGCCCCTTGATTAGGTACTGTGTCTTTGAATTGGAAGGTATGTGGCCAGAGAAAAATAAATCCTCTTGCCCCTTGATTAGGAAATCAACCTTTGATAAGGGCACCTGAAATTGTGCGCCCTAAATCCCTAAGATCCTTGAAAGGGTTAGTTAAATCATGTTATGCTTATGATGTCATGATGTCATGATGTTATGCGAATGCAGTTCGTTAGACTTAGTGTGAGATGGTAAGGACAAACAAGTCCTTTCAACAAAACCTGCGAGGAAATGAAGGTTAGTAACAAACACAAACAAGTCACACAAGTTACGCAAGTCATACAAGTCACACAATTTTGCCTTATGGTTAAGCTTGCATGTGGTCCGGAGGTATGTACCCTCCCCCTGACGTTTAGTTGGTTCAAACCTGTCCTATATAAAGATCGGGTTCTAGGGAGCTCATATCATTGACCTTTCTCGAAGGCGCTTATCTCAGTTCGGCAATCGAATCGCCAACCGAAAAGGTCCTGAAAGTCCAGTCCATATGAGTGTAGCTTCGAGTATCAACCAACTTCAGTCGGAACCAAAGCCAGCCATCTCGCTACTTTCTAATAGGCCAAAGTCAAGTTCGACTAAGGTTCTAAGGGCAAATTAGTGCTTAATGACACCACGCGGCAGCCAAGCATTTCCTCAGGTCGGATCCCAAGGAACACCAGGACAAACCAATGTGTCACACTAACGATGGCCATCAGATCAACCACATCAGTATACGCTGTGCAGTCTCATTGATCTCATGCCATTTACCTAAGGTACTCAGATCCGGGTTAGGATCTTTCACACAGCAGAATACCCAAAACAGCCCTGCAAAAGTAAAGCAAACAAACCAAACAATAGAAAACATTTAAGTGATTCCTAAACTTTTAAGGTAACCCCTCTTTTAATCAAAAGCATCCCCAACAGAGTCGCCAGTTCTGTAATACGGTGAACTGACTTTTTATCGATCGAAATGTCGCGGTTAAGCATGAGTCGCCACCGACTTTTATTTTATCCAAACAAATTCAGAAAGGCCAAAAGAAACAGAAAAAAACCTTTTAAAGAAATCTAAGTTCGGGGGGTAATTTATGCAAAGGGAAGGTGTAAGGCACCCTTTGCATCCATGGTTTTCCATGGGCTCTTAATTGCTTTGCTCGCTCGCTTTCAGAAAATGTAGATGAAAGAGGAAAAATGGACTTTAGCTCGTAAATGAGCGTAGCCAGTTTTTGAAGAATTTTGAGAAAGAATATAGAAAATAGAGCATGGCAAAGCAATTAGGGGCAATTACCTTAAACTCAGATGATAGGTCTCTTTTTAGCCTTTCAAAATGAAAGGGTATTTCCTTGCCATAAGAGGGCAGGAAGCCTTTCGTTTGGAGGTAGAAGGGTCATCGAAACATCCTTTGCCATAAGACTGTCCCATGCCATAGGAAGGCAGGTAGTCTAAGGTAAGGATCAGAATAAGCCTTATTCGTAGGCAGCCAGAAGATACCTCAGCCTTTTTCCGTAGGCAACTTCCGAGGGTCGAGGTCATATTTGTGTATCGAAGGCAGCATCATTTAGGGTCGTATGACCTTTACATATCGAGGCAGCATGGCTGAGGTATCCTCGTATTCGAGGGACATGGCTTATTCTGCAAAACAAACATAAAGGCAACAGGCAACAGGCAACAAGGCAACAGAGGGGTTACCCAAAAGTGTGCGTGTGTGCATCAATCACGTGATCATATTCGAATATATTATCTTGTAAATTTAGTGGTTCTATGTTCAATTCAAAGGTTGCACTCCCTAGGATTACTAACCACGCATTTAAATAATATAATCAAAACTGATATGGGGGAGGGAAATTGTAACCAGCGGATCCCTAAAAGGGTTTGGCACAAGTAATAATAAAAGAAAACAGAAAATATTTAGGGTTTAGGGTTACCCATGGCGTAGCTTTGGCATTCGACAAACCCTGAAAAGGTGGGAAAAATGGCAAACAAAAGAGGGTGAGTGCTTTATCAGGTTCGGAGGCAAACTTTATTAACTCTTAAAAAACAAAAGAATAAAGAAATTAAAAGTAAATGAATGAAGAGTACTTAGCTTGGCATTTTCCCTGACAGGGTTGGTGGGCAAAGGTCTGCCTGAAGCATTGACTCTGACCATTGAGAACTGAAAGAAGAAACATCAAGGCGTGAGTGTATAGGCAGTTCATTGTCATTAAAAATAAATCCTAATTAAATAAAAGGCAGGAAAAATATTTAAATAATTAAAGACTAAAACTTAGCTTTTGAATTCGACGTGGCGCGTTATCGGGAGAAACCCTGTTGGTAACCCTAAAAAAGGCATGAAAGGCACAAAGAAATATCTTCAGTGTATTATCAATCCTGGTTACGATTCAGATAGAGTGTAATGATAAATCGATTTAATTAATTATTGGTCTTGCGACCTAATTAATTAAATCGAGGCAAAAATTGAGTGAAAAATAATTTTTTAGAATTTTTTAGAATTTAAATAAAATACATATGAATTTTAAAAGATTTAATGATAAATTAAAATAAAATAAATAAATATGATAAATAAGAAAGTATATATAAGAGAAAAAGATAATTTGAATAATAAAATAAATAAATTAATAGAAAAGATAAATATTAAATAAATAAAAGAGAATAAAAGAAAATAAATATGTATAAGAAAATAATTTAAACAATATAGATATATTAAAGAAAATAAATTAAAATCAAATATTATTATTAGTAAAAAAAAAGGTTTTTGAAAATAATATAGTTTTTATAAATAAAAACAAATAGAAAATATATATATATATATATATATATATATATATATATATATATATATATATATATATATATATATATATATATATATATATATATATATGAATATATAAAATAAAAACATTATGTAATTAGAAAGAAAAATTTTTGGAAAACTTAGCTGAGGATCTAGTGCGACACGCGTGTGCAGTCCATGGTAGATGCGTAGCTTCAGGAGCGTTGGATGTGGATTTAATGAAATCCAGTGGCTGAGAGAATGAGAGACCATGGCCAGCGTGTACGCCAAGACGCACAGGATCTTTCTGTTTGAAAAACAAAACGCGCGCGCTTTTGGACGAATGGAAGAGTGCCACGCTTCATCTTCTCCACCCAGATTTCTGCAACTCGATCTGTTACAGCGCTTTTTGCTTTGAAGCGCTGTAAAAGCCCTGTGTATAAAACTCAAAAAATAGCGAATAGGGGCAAATGCTCATATAAATTAGGCGCAACTGTACCATTCAACTCACCTGATCCTCACGAGCACGGTCATGGTATTGGTTAGGCCTAATTTTACCTGTGAAAAAAAACCCTAATTCGAAGGCAAAACCCTAACAATGGCATATCATTCCAAACAGCACAAAAACGCACATAACTATCCAGAATCGATCATCACACATCATAGAACACAAATATAAGGATTAAATCTGATGAGGATGCATGAACAATGCTAATCGAGTGAATTTTAAATGGTGCAAACCGTGGCTTATTGGAGACGATTCTGAGTGCTTTGTGGCTCGAAAGTGATTGGGAATCGTTCAATGTTGATCAGAGAATGCCTTGGGATTGATCACGCCCTTTGAATTGGTCTGCAATCCAAATTTGCTTTTGAAATTTTCCTTGTTTCTTTGCACTCGGGTTTTAAGCTTTTAGTGGCGGAATCCTTTTTTCTAGCATCTGGCTTTGATCAGGTACTTATAGGGAGGAGATTAGGTCAACAAAATTGAATAAAATCTTGTTGAATCTTGTTATGCAAGGTTTGGAAGATTTGATTGGAAATATAATTTTGAAAGTTTCAAATTATGGCCAATATTGATTCAATCTTTTCCCAATTACTTATGCACGAAATTGGATTGATTTTGGAGAATATTTGCTGATCAAAATAGGTCCAAACCATATTTTTTATAAAATATTGGATTTTCTCTTAATTTACATGATTTTAATTCTTTTTAATTAGAATAAAAAATCATAATAAATTAAATAAACCAAATAAATTCGTGGGAATTGGTTCTTAGACTTTGGGTGACTTGTGGATCAAGATTGAATCAAAATATCTTGGGCCCATTTGCAAAAAATTCCGAGTTTCTTCACATTTTTCTCTCCAAAATAACCCAACTTTGTCAAGGCCTATCTCTCTCAATTTTTGATGTATGGAAGTGTTCTAGGACTTTTTAGAAACCTTAGAGAGTCCTCTAACCAGTGCCCTTGGTCTCATATCAAAATCCTTTTCCATTCTCATTTTATGTCCTTTTAAAAAAATATGTCTTTTTGTTGACTTTTGAAAAGGACCTATAATGTTTTAGTCCATATCTCTTAAATGAAGCATTTTTGGACTTGGCATGTGAGAGTCAATTTTGTAGAGAATCAAATTCCCTTCGAAATGAGCTTTAGATGGGAATTTTCTGATGTTCCATGTGAGAGTTATGGCTGGTCAAAGTTCAGTTGACTTTTCTTATACAAAACCCTAATTTATAAACTTTTTGAATTGTTGATTTTTGATCTTTCCTTAATGAACCATGATCAATTCTTGATCAAATGGTGAATGATACTTCAATATGAGGATTTTGACAAAAAATCAGGAGTTTTGACTTTGATTTGACCATAGTTGACTTTTTAGGTTAAACAGTCGACTGTTGATTTTCTGAGCTTTTGAATAACCAACACTTTGAGACAGGCCTTGATACTTGTCATGGAGGTAATGTGGGATATGTTGAGCCATATGAGATGCCTTGGAGCCATTAATTCAGTGATTTCATTTTGAATTAATCAAACCCTAGTTCAGAGTCTTTGTATAGGAGACAGTGTCTAGAAGCTTTGCATATGGATTTGAAACTTGAATAGGAGAAATAATGTGGGCAAATTTTGGGGTATGACAGATTGATCAATTGATTTCAAAATACCATGGGCCTCCATGTAGGTATAAGTCCCGAGCCCCTTTTGTACATACCCATTCCTTTTTCTTTGTACAATTTTCCTGTAAACATAAAACTTCTTTCAAAACAAAACTTTCAAACAGTTTTTTCAAACGACGAAACCTTGCGTCTGTTAACAAAACAATCAACCATGTTTTATAAAATAAAACAGGGGCCTCCACATAGGTATAAGTCCCATTCCTGTACATGAAATTAGGTATTTCATTGTACACACACCTTTTTGTATATATCTCGTTCAATCTGTTTTTTTTAAACTTCGAATAACAAATCAAAAATGAAGGTTTCCTTTAAATCTTCCCAAAAATACCATGGGCCCCCATGTAGGTATAAGTCCCAAAGCCCCTTTTGTAAATACTTGTTTACATAGCTTTCGAATAAACTCAATGGGCCTCTCCCCGAGTATAAGTCCCGAGCCCCCGTGTATACAAATGGATCATGCTTACAGGTATATTTCCTTCATAAACTCCATTGTATACACACACCTTGACATATATATGTAATTGTTCATACTTGTTCATGTTTGTTCATGTTTGTTCATACTTGTTCATGTGTTTGTTCATGTTATATATGCTTGTTCAACTTAGTACAACACTAGGTTCCCCATAGCCTCCTATTGGGCTTCGTGCAAAGAATCTCCCTAGTTTAGGTTAGGACATAGAGTATGGTTTCCCGGTGAAATCGCTCTAAGAGCTCAAACCAACTATACCATGCCTCCCCTTGGGCTTTGTACAAACGAGTGTCCCTCCCATAGCCTCCTCTTGGGCTTACAATGCAAGGACCCTCGAGTGTCCCTCCCATAGCCTCCTCTTGGGCTTACAATGCAAGGACCCCCGGATAGCCTCCTCTTGGGCTTCGTACAAGGACCCACGGGCTTCTTATAAGCATCCCCAATATCCAAACACAAATACCCTAGGAGATTAGACATTTATCATCTCTATGATAGGAGTATCTCATCTATATCATCACAAACAATCAATCAATCAATCAATCAAATTTCTTTTTTGCCACAAGGCTGGCTGATCAATCAAACCTTTTTGCCACCATACTGGCTGATTAATCAAAGTTTTTGTCACAAGGCTGACTTCATTGAAACTTTTGCCACAAGGCTGGCTGATTAATCAAAACTTTTTGTCACAAGGCTGACTTCATTGAAAGTTTTTGCCACAAGGCTGGCTAAAAAACATCTTTATCATTCTAAGCACCATAAGTGGCATGGCCCAGGGCTTATAATGAAAAGATTTTCAAACAAAATCAAACAGATGTATGTGATGATATAGATTAGATACATCGAACATTTAGATGACATTTGTCTCTTATCCTTTGCTTCCACTAGCATAAGTGGGAACTACGATTGCTCTGACTTTCTCAACATCCCTTTGAGAATACGTAGGCACAAGGTCGCATCCTTGGCGAGCAAAACTTCTCCCTCAAACCATTCAAACCTTAGCACCCATAGACCCGAGCTACAGATGCTCTGATTCCCTCTAAGGGATATGTATGCAGAGGATCGCGATGATCTTTGCGAGCATAATCAAACAAACACCTTAGTTTCCCACCTATTTCACAACAGAACCCCAATAGCATAGAATGAAATGGACATAACAAAGAAACCTATAGAGTACTATAGATACGTTGGGTGCTAATACCTTCCCTTCGTATAACCAACCCTCTTACCCAAAGATCTCTCCCCCCACTTTTAAGGTTATTGCAGCTTTTTTCCTTTTCCTACTTTGGAAACAATAAAAAGTTTGGTCGAAACAAAAGAAAAATCATTTTTTGAGCACTCGAGCCCAAAGAAGGCATCAGGTGTCTCATCCCGAAAAAGATACGATTTTTCCCCGCGACAGAAAAATGGCGACTTCACTGGGGAGAGAAGAGCTTTTTATTGTTTCCAAAGAAAGGGTTATTTCTAATTGTTGTTTTTCATTTTAATTCCTGTTACATGTGTGGTTCTTTGGTTCTGTTACTTGTGTGGTTCTGTTACAAGTGATACATTATGG
The DNA here is from genome assembly GCF_029867415.1 of Vicia villosa. Classification (NCBI taxonomy): domain Eukaryota; kingdom Viridiplantae; phylum Streptophyta; class Magnoliopsida; order Fabales; family Fabaceae; genus Vicia; species Vicia villosa. The sequence continues at coordinate 3,388,904 of NC_081185.1, forward strand.
ACAAATCCTAACCCGGATTAAGTACACATAAGAATTAGGTGGAGGGTATAGTCATGTACAGGCGTACGTGAGAATCCTTCCGCTCAGTGGAGGTTCCTTGTTGGTAATATATGTTTAGCATGTTTCATAGAGAAAACATTATTGCTGCATTGAACTGTAGAAGCTGAGTTGGCCGTAGAACCCCAACCCATCCTGGCCTTATTAGGTTGTGGCGCAGAAACGATTCAGGTGAAGACTTGGACAGTTGTCATGCGGAGAGCCACACTCAGACGAGTTTTTCTTGAGAATATTTCTGGCTCACAAGTTCAGTCGTGCAAGCCGGTAATATCCGAAAGAAGGATGTAGACTCTGACGTATCAGTAGAACATGTTGTGCAGGTGATTAACTAGAACTATCCCATTTTTGGTTCTCTGACCTCATGCTCGTGACGCTGGACCTTTGAACCTGTGTGTACCATGTTTGTGTACCATGTTTGTATTACCATGTATTACCATGTTCGCGTTACCATGTTCGCTTTACCATGTTTGAATATGTGGCATCCATGCATCCATGCATTCATACATTCATTAAAAAACCCATCTTTTTCCATAAAAACATGATTTTTCCAAAAAAATTTAGAGGATTTTCTTTGCAAACATTATAGGATTTAGTTATGGAAGGGGTAAAAAGGCATACCAAAAAGTACGGTTTCAAGGCGCCTGATGTGGAAAAACTAAGAGAGTTAGCATCTTCTGTACAAGATCCTTCTAATTTTAGGAAAAGTTATGGAAAGCTTTTGCCTATCCTGAACACTAATGTTGATGAAGGACTTCTCAAGACTCTGGTTCAGTTCTATGATCCCGTCTACCGGTGTTTTACCTTTCCAGACTACCAGTTGGTACCGACCTTGGAAGAATATGCCAATCTTTTGGGTATTCTTGTGTCTGACAAAATACCCTTCAATGGTTTGGAAGCCATTCCTAAGTCACACGTCATTGCAGCAAGTATCCACTTAAAGAAATCTGAAGTAGAGAGTAATTGGACTACCAAAGGAAACCTCCCGGGTTTAACTTCACACTTCCTAATGAAGAAAGCCTTTGATTTCATCGAAACTGGTAGCATGATAGCTTTTGAAGCTATACTAGCCTTGCTCATCTATGGGTTGGTTCTGTTTCCCAACGTTAACGATTTTGTTGATATCAATGCCATAAAGATCTTTCTGATTGGAAATCCTGTTCCAACTTTACTTGGTGACATGTATTTCTCTGTTCATCATAGGAATCGCCAAGGCGGTGGAGTCATTGTATGTTGTGCACCATTGTTGTTCAAATGGATTGTTTCACACTTACCTGAGTCTCCTATTTTCACGGAAAACCGAGAAGGCTTACGTTGGCCTCGAAGACTTATGTCCCTTACTAATAATGATATTCGTTGGTATACCTTGGCTCGCTGTGGTACAGAAACCATTGAAAGTTGTGGAGAGTTCGCCAACGTACCCCTCATTGGTACACAAGGAGGAATTAACTACAATCCGGTCCTAGCCCGACGACAACTCGGGTATGCAAATTCAGCTAAACCCATTGGTCTCGCAGTGGAATGCTACTTTTACCGAGAAGGGGATGATCCTCAAAGGTTGAAAACAAGAATGGTGAGAGCTTGGTACGACGTCCGATGGAAAGAAAAAGGTGAGGAAAGAAATTGCATTGCCATGGACGCCTACACCTGCTGGGTAAAGAAAAGAGCATAGGAGTTTCAAATGCCTTATGCTTATGAAAAACCCATGTTCCCTGTGGTTTCTCAACGGCCCAACATTCCCACTATGGAGGAATACCAAGACACTTTGGCCAAGATGAGGTTAGAAAAAGATGCTTGGGAAGATAAGTTTCGTAGAACCGATGTGGAAAACAGAAAGTTGAAGAAAAGAGTGAAAGATCACGAAGAAACTCTTTATTATCAAGATGGATGGCTCATGAGTAAAGATGAGAAGATCCGTCAGAAAGACGCTGCAATCAAGAGGTACATCAAAGAAAGCAAGAAAAAGCTTGAAGGCTCAACAAGCAACGCTCCAACTCCTGACGATTGGAAGAATGTTGTTGACAAGCTAAGGACCGAAAAGGCCAAGTTGAAAGCTTATTATGGGAAAGAAATCATGAAGTTCAAGCTGCACAACGCATTTGGTTCTTCATCTGATGAAGATGTTTAGGATTGTTTAGCTTTATTTATTTGCTTCTGTAAGGAGCTATGCTCCAATGTTGTAACATTTCCCATTATTTCAATAAAAGAATAGTTTGTGTTCAAATGTTTGCAAGAAAATAATCTTTAAAATGTTTGGAAAAATCATAAATTTCTTTTTGCATACATCATTCTGCATATCGAGTCTGTTGTCTAGAGTCTTATCTTTTGGATCTTTCTCCAATAGATCGTCAAGCTGTCGCGTCTCAAAGTTTCTCGACCGCGCTCGCAATCAGATTACAGATACAATACTCGTTCAAACAGAAGAAGAGTAATGGAACACTCTGAACAAGAGAATATTGAGCTCCGTGGTACAGTTGCCACCCTTTAGGAAAAATTGGAAAGTCTCACTACTCTGGTTGACTCCCTAATGGCCGCACAGAATCAGCAGCCGCCACCCAACAGTCAAGCAACGGTAACATCTGAAGTCACTACTCCAGTCTCTACAGTTGCATTCAGCATTCCATCTTTCTCCATGCCAGAAGGTTGGGGCACGCCTTTCAGCTTTGGTGCAGGTTTCCGCCATAATGTTTCTGGGGTTCAAACATCCGCAACTGAAGCGCCTGCTGCTCAAAGTTCACAGTTCACTCCAAATCAGGGGGTAACTTTTTCCCAAATCACTATGGCACTTTCTCAACCCACTATGACAGTTCCGACCCCTACGGTTCACACTGTTCCTTATGATGGCAATGAGATTTATCATGATCAAGGTGATAGCACAAATCAGCGTAACCTTGTGGAAGATCTCCAAGAACAATTCAACAAGATACAGCTAGAAGTTAAAGCTATTCGTGGGAAAGATTTGTTTGGAAAGAATGCCCAGGAGCTATGTTTGGTTCCTAGTGTACAAATACCTGCTAAATTCAAGGTCCCTGACTTTGAGAAGTACAAAGGTAGTTCTTGTCCACAAAGCCATCTTGTGATGTATGCTAAGAAGATGTCTACTTATGCAGATAATCATCAATTGCTCATCCATTACTTTCAAGACAGTTTGAATGGTGCCGCACTGAAGTGGTACACGGGTTTGGATAGCACCAACATTCGGACTTTCAACGACCTAGGTGAGGCCTTTGTCCGATAATACAAATACAACTCAGATATGGCTCCAGACAGAGATCAGCTTCGATCCATGGCTCAGAAAGACCATGAAGCTATCAAAGAATATGCCCAACGATGGAGAGAAACTGCTGCTCAGATTAATCCACCGTTAAAAGAGAAAGAGATGACAAAGATCTTCTTGAATACTCTTGGCCCGTTTTATTATGAACGCATGATTGCTAGTGCTCCAAGTGATTTCACCGAAATGGTAAACATGGGGATGCGTCTAGAAGAAGGAGTCCGAACCGGACGTCTAACTAAAGAAGGTGGATCTTCAAGCGGAACCAAAAAGTTCGGAAGTGGTTTCCCAAAGAAGAAAGAACAAAGTGTTGACATGGTATCCCAAGGAAAGCCAAGAGCAAATGTCAATCGTCAACGACAGATTGCTGCTATCGCACCAGCCGTTAATACAGCACCAAATCCGGGATTTACCCCGCAGTTTCAACAACAACAGCCTCGACAACAGGCTCAGCAGTTTAACAACAATCAGAATCGTGTACAAAGAGCTCCACAGTTTGATCCAATTCCAATGACCTACACAGAGTTGTATCCTGCTTTGATTGAAAGAGTTCTTGTTCAAACTAAAGCACCACCACCAGTACCTGAGAAACTTCCATGGTGGTACAAAGCTGAGGTCTCATACCCTTATCATCAAGGAGCACCTGGCCATGATCTTGAGCATTGCATAGCTTTGAAATATGAAGTCCAGAGGTTGGTAAGATCTAATCTCCTCTCTTTCAGAAATTTGAATCCAAATGTGCAAGCAAATCCGCTGCCCAATCATGGAGGGCATGTTGTAAACATGGTGTATGGATGTCCTGGTCCATATCGAGTCTATAATATCAACTTCTCAAGAGTAGATTTGGTACAAATGCACGCTACTCTCTGTCAAGGGGCGAATTTTCGTCAGCATCACTACGGTTCCTGTAGCATATGTTGCGTAGATTCTCATGGATGTTCAATTGTGAGAAGAGATCTTCAAGTCTTGCTAGATAATGGTACTATTCAGATCTACAAAAATAGGAATGAAGATGAAGTTAACATGATAGGATGTTATCCGCATGAGCTTTTAGTCTCAGATATCAACTCGGAAATGCCTAAAGTTAACGTCATCGTTCCTCATTTCAACATGCCTGAGCGCGTAGAAGTCATCTACAACAAACCAAAGGTTCCTGTTGCTCCTTTGATCATTTGTCTACCTGGACCTGTTCCTTATGACTCTGACAAGGCAGTTCCATACAACTACAATGCAACAATGATAAGGAATGGACAAGAAGTTCCTTTACCTACTCTTTCATCTGTCGTGAATATCGCCGATGTGAGTCGAGTAACAAGAAGTGGACGTGTGTATACTCCACTACCTTCAAAGCAGCCTGTTGCTCCTGCAACCGGGCAAAATCCTGTCAATACACCAATGGGGAATCCTGAGATAACTCCTGTCAGTAATACGAACACTGATGTTGGCCAATCCAGTGGAACCAATGTCAATTCTGGCTTTGATGAAATTTAGAAGCTTATCAAGAGAAGTGAATACAAGATTGTGGATCAGCTTATGCAGACTCCTTCAAAGATCTCAATACTTTCATTGCTTTAAAATTCTGAAGCCCATAGGGAAGCCCTGATGAGAGTATTAGATCAAGCTTTTGTAGATCATGATGTGTCTATTGACCAGTTTGATGGGATAATAGCCAACATAACAGCTTGCAACAATTTAAGCTTCTGTGATGAAGAACTTCCTGAGGAAGGCAGAAATCACAATCTTGCTCTGCACATTTCTATGAACTGTCAGTCAGACTCTTTGTCCAACGTGCTGGTAGACACCGGATCTTCCTTAAATGTGATGCCAAAGACGACTGTTGCTCGTTTATCTTACCAAGGAATGCCTATGAAGTTCAGTGGTGTAGTAGTCAAAGCATTTGATGGATCGCGAAAATCAGTTATCGGCGAAGTCAACCTTCCGATGACATTTGGTCCACATACATTTCAAATCACCTTCCAGGTCATGGACATTCAAGCTGCTTATAGCTGTCTGTTAGGACGACCATGGATCCATGAAGCAGGGGCAGTAACTTCTACGCTCCATCAAAAGTTAAAATTTGTAACAAATGGAAAATTGGTAACAATAAGTGGGGAGCAAGCCTTAATGGTGAGTCATTTATCCAATTTCTCTTTCATTGGTGCTGATGATGTGGAAGGAACTCAGTTCCAAGGTCTCTCTTTAGAAGACGAATCTTCCAAAAAGAAAGCATCAATCTCTTCTTACAAAGAGGCAGTAAATGTAGTGAAAGATGGAACTACCACTGGCTGGGGGCAAGTTGTGATCCCTACCAAGAATGAAACCAGAACAGGTCTCGGATGCTCACCAACATTCTCAAACTGCACCAAGAAGGATGAAACCCTTCGTCCGATCAAAGAAACATTCATTAGTGGAGGGTTCCTTAACCCAATTCCTCAAGAGGTCAATGTCCTTATCAAAGAATGCATCGAAGAAGGTCTGCCCGATACTGAAGAAGAATGGAAATGTTATCTCAATGACTCGGGATACATATCTCAGGAAGAACCATATCCTCCTTCAGAGAAATCCAAAGGCAAAGAAACTGAGCCTATTCCTGCAGAGATTTGGGACACCTTGGGACAACCAAGTGGAAAATTTGATTACATGGTGAAATATACTGCACCTGAAAGTTCAAAGATTGCGATTGAAGATATCCAACCAACTGGATGGGGAGATTCCTTTGAATATAATAGTCAACCAGAAGAGGCTTATCTGCCCTATCAATTTTCTCAGCAGCCTGAAATTACTGAAGATTTCGGCTTCAACGCATCTACCAAGATTTATAATCCTGAAGATGGTTATTATCACATAAATGCCATTTTTGAAGATGAAGGGGAAGATGGCCCCGCAGTTGACTCGGAAAGCGTCTCTGACAATGAGTCTCTGCATCCTGAAGATTGGGAAATACATCCTGAAAATTCGGGAGATTGTGACTCATCTTATGCTCTTCAAGAAGTAGAAGAAGACCGTTTCAACTCTACAAAGAACTGTTAGAACAAGATTTGTTCTTATCAATTATCTTAGTTTTGATGATAACAATAATATGAATTTTGCTTAAGATAATATGGTACACTAATCCAATGCAATTTCCCTTTCAGGAAATATATATAAAGAGTACGCATAATTCAGCGCTCAGAAGTTGTGTCTCAAATGGTTCAGCATGCAACATCAGAACATGGTCTGGCAAGACATCAGAAGATGGTCGAAGCAGAATCAGAACATGGGTCTATGGAAGCATCAGAAGAACATGAGATCAGAAGCACTGAAGATCAGAAGATGGTATCACGCAACAGAAGCACTTCAAGATCAGAAGATCAGAAGATGCTATGCACCAAGCTGTTTTGACTCTGATGATATTCAAACGTCGTATTCACAAACATCAGATCAGAAGGAAGTACAGGTGGCAGACTACGCTGACTGACAAAAGGAACGTTAAAGCTACTAAAGGCAACGTCAGTAGACACAGCGTGAACAAGGCTCGAGGTAGTTGACAAAAGCGTATAACATTAAATGCAATGCTGTACGGAACACGCAAAGCATTAAATGCACTCAACGGTCATCTTCTCAACGCCTATAAATATGAAGTTCTGATGAGAAGCAAGGTTACCAATTCTTAACAACTCTGAACGAAAATAAACTTGCTGAAACGCTATTCAATCAAAGCTCAGAATCTTCATCAACTCACTACATTGCTGTTGTAATATCTTAGTGAGATTAAGCTTAAACGTTAAGAGAAATATCACAGTTGTGATTATCGCTTTTAAGAAGCATTTGTAATACTCTTAGAATTACATTAAGTTGTAAGGAACTAGAGTGATCGTGTGATCAGTATACTCTAGGAAGTCTTAGCAGTTGGCTGAGCAGTTTGTAACTAGAGTGATCAGGTTGATCAGTAGACTCTAGAAAAGTCTTAGAAGTTGTCTAAGCAGTTGTTCCTGGAGTGATCAAGTTGTGATCAGAATACTCTAGAAGACTTAGTCGTGGACTAAGTGGAAAACCATTGTAATCCGTGCGATTAGTGGATTAAATCCTCAGGTTGAGGTAAATCATCTCTGCGGGGGTGGACTGGAGTAGCTTCGTTAACAGCGAACCAGGATAAAAATAATTGTGCAATTTATTTTTATCGTCCAAGATTTAAAGTCACACTTATTCAATCCCCCCCCCCCCCTTTCTAAGTGTTTTTCTATCCTTCAATTGGCATCAGAGCGCCGGTTCTAAGGTGCAAGCACTTAACCGTGTTTAGAAAAGATTCAGGAAGAGAAAAACGCTTCATTTAAAAGATGGCTGGTGAAACTCCGACAAATCCACCTGCATCTACATCTGGCTCTGCTGAGCAATACAACGGTAACAATGGTTATACAAGACCGCCGGTATTTGAGGGTGAAAACTTTGAATACTGGAAAGATAAACTGGAAAGTTACTTTCTTGGTCTAGATGGTGATCTATGGGATCTTCTGATGGATGGTTACAAACATCCAGTAAATGCCAGTGGCGTAAAGCTGACAAGGCAAGAAATGAATGATGATCAAAAGAAGCATTTCAGGAATCATCATAAATGCAGAACTGTTTTGCTGAATGCTATTTCTCATGTTGAGTATGAGAAAATATCAAACAGGGAAACAGCCTATGATATATATGAGTCCTTGAAAATGACTCATGAAGGAAATGCTCAAGTCAAGGAGACAAAAGCTCTTGCCTTAATCCAGAAGTATGAAGCCTTCAAGATGGAGGATGATGAAGACATTGAAAAGATGTTTTCGAGATTTCAAACTCTGACTGCTGGATTGAGAGTTCTTGACAAAGGATACACCAAGGCTGATCATGTGAAGAAGATCATCAGAAGCTTACCCAGAAGATGGGGTCCTATGGTGACTGCATTCAAGATTGCAAAGAATCTGAATGAAGTTTCTCTGGAAGAGCTGATCAGTGCCTTGAGAAGCCATGAAATTGAGGTGGATGCAAATGAGCCTCAAAAGAAAGGTAAATCTATTGCATTAAAATATAATATCAAGAAATGCACTAACGCTTTTCAGGCCAAAGAAGAAGATCCTGAAGAATCAGAATCTGAAGAAGAAGATGAACTGTCCATGATTTCCAGAAGGGTAAATCAACTCTAGAAGAGCAAGCAAAGGAAGTTCAGAGGCTTCAGAAGTTCAAAGAGATTTGAACATGGAGAATCTTCTGATGACAGAAGATCTGACAAGAAGAAGGTCATGTGCTATGAATGCAATGAACCAGGACACTTCAGGAATGAATGTCCAAATCTTCAGAAGGAGAATCCCAAGAAGAAGTTTCATAAGAAGAAAGGTCTTATGGCAACCTGGGATGAGTCAGAAGATGATTCAGAAGATGAGCAGGCCAACTGTGCGCTGATGGCGACAGAAGATGACGGATCAGAATCTACATCAGAATCAGATTCTGAAGAGGTATTTTCTGAACTTACTAGAGATGAGTTAGTTTCCGGATTAACTGAACTTCTGGAATCCAAGTCTCAGATTTGTATTAAATACAAAAAGCTGAAAAAGCTATTTGAATTTGAAACAAAGAGGCTTGAATTGGAAAATTCTGAATTGAAAGATAAACTTTTAAAATTATCCAATGATGTTGGATCTCCTTCTAATTCAGAAAAATCCACTCCCAGTCTAAACCATATTCTGAAAGAATATGATTTAAGTTTCAGGAAGTTCTTATCTAGAAGTATTGGCAGAAGTCAGCTAGCTTCTATGATATATGCCGTATCTGGAAACAAAAGAGTTGGCATTGGTTATGAGGGTGAAACCCCATACAAACTTGAACCTGTTGATGAAATGAAACTCACATACAAGCCTTTGTATGATCAGTTCAAGTATGGCCACTCTCATGATATTAGGCACACTTCACATGCACAAAGTTTTCACATAACACACACCAAGAAGCATGTGACACAACCTAGGAAATATCATGAAACTCATATTAAAAATTATCATGCTGTTCCTCCTATTGCTTATAATGTCAAACCCAAGTTCAATCAGAACTTGAGAAAATCTAACAAGAAAGGACCCAAGAAGATGTGGGTACCAAAGAAAAAGATTATTTCTTTTGCAGATTCTTTTGATAACAAAGAAGACAACATTCAACATGACATGACACCTGGACTCAAGTTGCTCTCAACACTTGAAGGGAAGAAAGATTGTCTTCCAAGTTCTGGTTCTTAAATCTGTTGAAGAAACTATGTTTGTAGGAATTCAGAAAAGAAGCTTATTAGTCTTGGAACCATCTATGATGTTTGCCTCTAAGGCTTTGATGTTTCTTTCTTGAGTATTCTGAATGCTCTAAATGCTACAGAATATACAACATTGAAACATTGATTGTGGACAAATCAATAAACATCTGTTTTGATGATAAACTTGTTTCTGATGAAACAAAGAGCTTAAGAATTTCTGCAGATACAGTTTTGTCTTATCAGAAGCTGCAGAACAAAGAAGTAAACCTCCAGAAGCTGTGTACATCAGAAGTAATGGATCAGAAGATCATTCAGACTTATATCAGCACACTTCAGAAGGAGTATTTCTAGAAGAGAAATTAGATCAATTCAGAAGCAGTAATCAGAATTTGAAGGCGTAAAATCTCTCTGATATTTACAGCTGTCATCTATTATCTGATGATGAACACGTGTCTGTACGGTGTGTACAAAGCGTGCAGTTGAAAAGACGCCGACCTAGGTAACTGTATTAAATCATTTCATTTACTGTGTTCTCTCTCCTAATGTCATTTCTCATTAAATGCATAATGATTTCTTTTTAAATCTTTTAAATAACCCGCTTCATCTTCATTCCCACTTTTTCTCTCTTTCTCTTTCTTTTGTGCATTCACCTCGTTGCATCTCTCTTCAAACCCTAGTTCTTGATTTGATCTCAAAGCATTATCATAATGAATCCATCTTCTCGTTCATCAATCTCTAAAGATAGTATCACTTCCACACAGAACCGTTTAAGCAAAAATGATGCTCCGTTGAAAACATGCTTAATACCCACGAAAGAACTGGAAGTTCTATGTGAATCGGCTGTGGACGTCAACAACCTTAAAGCAAATGGCTTTCAGTGTGATGCAAGAATCTTTGAGCAAGGATGGTCTAAATATCTTGATAGATTGGTTGGTCCAATTTATCCTGAACTTGTAAAGGAGTTTTGGGTACATGCAACAGTTACCCCAACTGCCATCATTTCATTCGTGCTAGGGCATGAAGTGACTATCACTGAGAAACTCATCAGAAAGCTGTACAATCTTGATGATGAAGAAGGTTGGTCTGAGTTTCAACCCCATACAGTTGACTGGACTTTAGTTGAAAAACAAATCTCTACGGTTGTTGGAACTGATTCTCATTTTACGGGCAACTTAAAGCCTTTTTATAAAGTATGGGCTGAGATTATTCTGGGTTCTCTTCACCATAGAAAAAAGATGCGCTGCTCCTCCTACATCAGTCCGACTCACAAGTATACTCTTTTCTGCATTGGCAAAAAGATAGAGATCAACATCTCTCATATTCTATTTGAGAATCTGAAAACCTCTATCTTTGATTCAAGAGAAGATGAAAGGGCGAAGTACCCTCATATTCCAAGAACAACCATTCCTTTCGGAAGGATGATTTCAGACATTCTGATTGAAAGCAAAGTGGTGGACTCCATCAGAAATTGTAATGCCTCGCATTTTCTTGGAGTAACTCAAGGTCCCATCTTCAATGGTGTTGATCTGTTCGGACTGGAAGTCATTAAGAATGTACCTGTTATGTGCACAAGCTTTCCTGACATTCTGTCAAGAAGAATTGCTGTTGAAGGATTCATATCTTTGTATCATAAAGAACTTGATCAAGTTGTCAAGTTTTACTTGGAAGATTGTGTGAGGAAGCAATCAGACGTTGATCCTGCTTGGATCCGTGGCAGAGTACTTCCATCCAAAGATGATATTCTGAAGAAGGATAAAAAGGAACGTCAGGCAAGGCTAAAAAGAAAGGCACAAGAAGATGAGGCTGAGAGAGCCAAGAAGTTGAGGGTCACCTATGATCCTGACAAGGTGGACTCTAAAGAACGAAGAGATAAAAGGATCAGAGATTCCTTTCGCAGAACCAGATCTTCTTCTTCTTCTGTACAAATCTCCAGAAATGTCTTTACTCCACCTCCTTCTGTCCCTAAACCATCTTTCCAATCACCTCCATCTGAACCAAAAGTAAACTTCACTCTACCAAATCCTTCTCCATCATCCTCCTCCTCTCCCATTCTAAACCCCACACCTTTAAGTATTCTTCCCCCAACTCCTTCTGATAAATCTCTCTCACCAATTCCCTTTACAAACACTCCATCCTCGTCTCAATCCATCATTTCTGATATTCCATCCTCATCAATCATTCTCTCAGATATCCCTTCTTCCTCATCCACCGTACTTCCAACTTCTATATCTCATCCCTTACCTATCGAAAATTCCGAACCTTACTGTCTTCTCTATCCTGACTACAAATTCACCTTCAATTCGCCTGAACCTGAACCCTATACCTACCTGGAACTTTTCAGACTTGAGGTGATTAGCAGTCTAGACCTTCTGAAGGATGCATTCCTAAATGGTCTGGATGATGTTTCTACAAGAAATCTCTGGAGAAGATTTCGCAAGGTTTTTCAAGTAGAAGCAATAGCAGTACAGAAAAGACTAGTGGCTGCTGCCCCTGGTTACTCTGGTTACCTTCTGGAGGGAGATAATAGTATATACTACCATCCTCTCAGAAATTGTGTTGCTGCTGAGGAGAAGCCCTTTGTGGATGAGATGGAACAGTTGAGACTGGCTGCTGCAATGGAAGCAAACCCATGCAGGGACATGGTTATCTGGATTCCTGATTATCCTGTTCTGCTAGGAGATTTCAAGACTCTCTTTGACTATCTGAGGGAAAACCCGTCTGAGAAAGATCCAAACTTGGTCATTCCAGAAGTTGTTGACCCACCAGAAGTTGAAGGTCCTTCTGCTCCAAGGAATCTAGCTGCCACTCTTCAGGCACTTGAGAATGGAGACTCGGAAATTCCTGCTGCAGAATATGGAGATGCTTCTATGCAAGAAGCAGATGCTGAAGATCATGTTGCTGAATCAGACCCTGTTGAGGATATCCCAGCAAATGATACTTCTATGGAAGCTGCAGATCAAGTTGTCATTCCTGTGGATCAAAGCTGTGAAGCTTCTTCTGATGAACCTTCTCGTCTTGCAAAAACGCTAGAAGAAATTCAGAGGAGACAGGATGAGCAAAGCTCACGCAATGACAAGTATGATGCTTTCATTGAGAGGCAAGAAGGACACAACAACGAGATGAAAGAGATGCTGGCCAAGATCTTGTCAAGACTAGGGCCATCTTAGATTGAGTCTATGCTGTTTCCTTCTTTTCTTTGCATCTGTTTTGTTTCTGTGCATCTGATCTTTTCTATTTGTACTTCTGTACCCAATGGTTGAACCTTAATGAAATCATCTTCTTCCTCCATGTGTTCTGTTTTATTCATCTGAATCTTTTCTATTTTTTTGATGATATGACAAAAAAGGGGGAGAAATACTGTGATAAATGATTTGATTTAATCAGTTGCATTCACTAACAAGAACTGCAAGTTCTATATGGTTTAAGTGTTTTGCAGGTACAGAGAAGTGAAGTGAATCTTCAGAAGCAAACACTAGAAGCAAAACCATAAGAAGCGTTATTCTGTAAAAGGAATAAGCTCTTGGAAACTGAAGCAAGCTGAGTGCTGTCAAGCTTCAGGAATCAGAAGCACGATCAGAAGCACATAAGAAGCGTTATTCTGTAAAAGGAATAAGCTCTTGGAAACTAAAGCAAGCTGAGTGCTGTCAAGCTTCAGGAATCAGAAGCACGATCAGAAGCACTGATAATAGAATTTGAATATCATTGTCTATCCTGTTCTGACAAAATTCTATTTGCTCTGATACATATAATGTTATGGCTCTGATACATTATTCCAGCCTATATGGCTCTGATACATATAATGTGTTCAAACATACATTTTATGTTCTAACTCGTTCATGCTGACTTTTGTCGTTTAGTTTTTATTCTGTAACATTTCAGGATGTAGAGATGCTCTGATGATGCTCTGGTACATTCAACAATGTTCTGATACAAATCTAGCATGAAGTGATGATTGGTAGACATTCAAAGTTCTGAAGCTATCCGAGGGAAGCAGAAATCAGAAGATGTGAATGTTCTAAAAGATCCAGAAAACTCAAGTTCTGAAGCTGTCCTGAATGGAAGCAGAAATCAGAAGCTGTGAATGTTCTGAAGATCAAAGAAATTCAAGTTCTGAAGCTGTCCTGAATGGAAGCAGAAGTCAGAAGCTGTGAATGTTCTGAAGATCAAAGAAATTCAAGTTCTGAAGCTGTCCACGATGGAAGCAGGAATCAGAAGCTGTGAGTGTTCTAAGGATCTAAAGAAATTCAAGTTCTGAAGCTGTCCAATGGAAGCAGAAGTCAGAAGCTATGAATTCTCTGAAGGCAGAAGCTTATATGATCGTCTCTACCGAAATAATCAGGGAAGTCTTTTATCAAAGTTCTTCGAGTATTTATTTCAGGGGGAGATTATTTATCTCAGGGGGAGATTGTTAATCTCAGGGGGAGACATATTCATATGCTTATGCTATAGCTGTGTAATTTGTCTTTTGCCGTCTACTCTTTCTGATCGCAAATTCATATCATTTATATATGTTTTTGTCATCATCAAAAAGGGGGAGATTGTTAGAACAAGATTTGTTCTTATCAATTATCTTAGTTTTGATGATAACAATAATATGAATTTTGCTTAAGATAATATGGTACTCTAATCCAATGCAATTTCCCTTTCAGGAAATATATATAAAGAGTACGCATAATTCAGCGCTCAGAAGTTGTGTCTCAAATGGTTCAGCATGCAACATCAGAACATGGTCTGGCAAGACATCAGAAGATGGTCGAAGCAGAATCAAAACATGGGTCTATGGAAGCATCAGAAGAACATGAGATCAGAAGCACTGAAGATCAGAAGATGGTATCACGCAACAGAAGCACTTCAAGATCAGAAGATCAGAAGATGCTATGCACCAAGCTGTTTTGACTCTGATGATATTCAAACGTCGTATTCACAAACATCAGATCAGAAGGAAGTACAGGTGGCAGACTACGCTGACTGACAAAAGGAACGTTAAAGCTACTAAAGGCAACGTCAGTAGACACAGCGTGAACAAGGCTCGAGGTAGTTGACAAAAGCGTATAACATTAAATGCAATGCTGTACGGAACACGCAAAGCATTAAATGCACTCAACGGTCATCTTCTCAACGCCTATAAATATGAAGTTCTGATGAGAAGCAAGGTTACCAATTCTTAACAACTCTGAACGAAAATAAACTTGCTGAAACGCTATTCAATCAAAGCTCAGAATCTTCATCAACTCACTACATTGCTGTTGTAATATCTTAGTGAGATTAAGCTTAAACGTTAAGAGAAATATCACAGTTGTGATTATCGCTTTTAAGAAGCATTTGTAATACTCTTAGAATTACATTAAGTTGTAAGGAACTAGAGTGATCGTGTGATCAGTATACTCTAGGAAGTCTTAGCAGTTGGCTGAGCAGTTTGTAACTAGAGTGATCAGGTTGATCAGTAGACTCTAGAAAAGTCTTAGAAGTTGTCTAAGCAGTTGTTCCTGGAGTGATCAAGTTGTGATCAGAATACTCTAGAAGACTTAGTCGTGGACTAAGTGGAAAACCATTGTAATCCGTGCGATTAGTGGATTAAATCCTCAGGTTGAGGTAAATCATCTCTGCGGGGGTGGACTGGAGTAGCTTCGTTAACAGCGAACCAGGATAAAAATAATTGTGCAATTTATTTTTATCGTCCAAGATTTAAAGTCACACTTATTCAATCCCCCCCTTTCTAAGTGTTTTTCTATCCTTCAAGAACAAGGTTGACAAACCTGGACCTTCAAATCATGCTTGACCAGCGGTCAATGTCAATACGGAAGATAATTCTAAGGAGAATTTTCTTAAATACATAATACACAGAGGAGTTCGTTGTTACTGGAAAGCTGTTGACGTTCCAAATTTTGTTCGCCGCTCAAAGTAATCACCTCGCTGTTATTTTGATCTCCTGCCTAGCCCAAAGCAGAGAGATGTTTTATAGGGCTTTGCTTTTAAATGTTCCGCCCAAATAACTTTGTGTATAGGGCTTTATTTTAAATGTTTCCCTCTTTGTCCCGCCCAAGACAAATGAGTTTGTGTTTAGGGCTTTGTTTCAAAAATGAATCATAAATAAAGTGTCATTTTGAATTCCCTACACTATGTGTTTTAATTTTTTGCTTTTTTCTGGAAATAGTAATCCTAAAAAACCAAAAAAAACTTTTTCACAAAAAATCTGCATACACTCTTGCATTCATAAATTTTCTGAAATAAATATAAATCATATGTGCAGATTAACTATCAATAAACCCATTGAATGCAATAACCCTATGCCCTCTCCCAACTTTGAGTTTCCTGTGTTCGAAGCCGAAGAAGAGGAAGAAGAGGAGATCCCGGACGAGATCTCCCGATTACTTAAGCACGAGGAAAGAGCCATTTTGCCTCACAAAGAGCCTTTAGAAAAGATCAACTTGGGTTCTGAAGAAGACAAAAAAGAAGTGACCATTGGATCGCTGCTTGATGCTGATATCAAGAGTAAGTTGACAGACCTTCTCAAAGAATATGTTGACGTGTTTGCCTGGTCCTACCAAGACATGCCTGGGTTGGATACCAATATTGTTCAGCATTACTTGCCATTGAAGCCAGAATGTCCGCCAGTTAAGCAGAAATTGCGAAGGACTCACCCTGATATGGCTAACAAGATCAAAATATAAGTTCAAAAGCAACTCGACGCAGGTTTTCTTGTCACCTCAGAATATCCTCAATGGTTGGCCAACATAGTGCCAGTTCCGAAGAAAGATGGTAAAGTCAGAATGTGTGTTGACTACCGTGACTTGAACAAGACCAGTCCAAAAGATGACTTTCCATTACCACATATTGACATGTTGGTTGATAACACCGCTAAGTTCAACGTCTTTTCCTTCATGGACGGGTTCTCCGGTTATAATCAGATCAAGATGGCTCCCGAAGACATGGAGAAGACATCTTTCATCACCCCATGGGGTACCTTTTGCTACAAAGTGATGCCATTTGGATTAAAGAATGCAGGCGCAACTTACCAAAGGGCAATGACTACTCTCTTTCATGACATGATGCATAAAGAAATTGAAGTTTATGTGGACGACATGATAGCCAAGTCCAGCACAGAAGAAGAACATATTGAATACCTTTTGAAGTTGTTTCAACGACTAAGGAAATATCAGCTTCGCTTGAATCCTAACAAATGTACTTTTGGGGTTAGATCTGGAAAACTCTTGGGTTTCATTGTCAGCCAAAGAGGTATCGAAGTAGATCCCGACAAAGTCAGAGCTATTCAAGAGATGCCTGCACCAAAAACTGAAAAGCAAGTAAGAGGATTTCTTGGACGATTGAACTATATCTCCAGATTCATCTCTCAAATGACTGCTACTTGTGGGCCAATTTTCAAGCTTCTCCGCAAAGATCAAGGGGTTGTATGGACTGAAGATTGCCAGAAAGCATTCGACAGTATCAAGGAATACCTGTTAGAACCACCAATATTGATTCCTCCAGTTGAAGGAAGACCACTAATCATGTACCTTACCGTGTTGGAAGAATCCATGGGTTGTATGCTTGGACAGCAAGATGAAACCGGTAAGAAGGAGCATGCTATCTATTACCTGAGTAAGAAATTCACAGATTGTGAGTCTCGTTACTCCATGCTCGAAAAAACATGTTGTGCTTTGGCTTGGGCTTCAAAACGTCTCCGCCAATACATGATAAACAATACCACTTGGTTAATCTCCAAAATGGATCCGATCAAGTATGTCTTTGAAAAGCCTGCCTTAACAGGAAGGATTGCCCAATGGCAAATGCTGTTATCTGAGTATGACATCGAGTACCGTGCTCAAAAAGCGGTCAAAGGAAGCATTCTCGCCGATCACTTGGCGCATCAACCAATTAATGATAAACAATACCACTTGGTTAATCTCCAAAATGGATCCGCCAATACATGATAAACAATACCACTTGGTTAATCTCCAAAATGGATCCGATCAAGTATCTCTTTGAAAAGCCTGCCTTAACAGGAAGGATTGCCCAATGGCAAATGCTGTTATCTGAGTATGACATCGAGTACCGTGCTCAAAAAGCGGTCAAAGGAAGCATTCTCGCCGATCACTTGGCGCATCAACCAATTAATGAATATCAATCTCTCAAGTTTGACTTTCCTGACAAAGATGTCATGTACTTGAAGATGAAAGATTGTGACGAACCATTACCTGAAGAAGGTCCTGATCCTGGATCAAGATGGGGCCTAATTTTTGATGGAGCAGTAAACGCTTTTGGCAATGGAATTGGGGCAATCATCATCACTCCCAAGGTTACTCATATCCCGTTCTCTGCCAGATTGCTATTTGATTGTACCAACAACATCGCAGAATACGAAGCTTGTATCATGGGTCTCGAAGAAGCCATTGACTTAAGGATCAAGATCCTAGACATATATGGAGATTCAGCCCTTGTGATCAACCAAATCAAAGACAAGTGGGAAACTTACCACCCTGGCTTGATTCCTTACAGAGATTATGCAAGACGTCTGTTGACTTTCTTCAACAAAGTTGAATTGCATCATATACCTCGAGATCAGAATCGAATGGCAGACGCCTTGGCTACTCTATCTTCCATGTTCAAAGTCAACCATTGGAATGATATGCCCAAAGTCAGAATTATGCGCCTTGAAAGGCCCGCCTATGTGTTTGCAACTTAAGCAGTCATCGATGATTAACCGTGGTTCCACGACATCAAACGCTTCCTTCAAACTCAAGAGTACCCGCTTGGGGCATCAAACAAAGATAAGAAAACTCTAAGGAGGCTTTCTGGCAGTTTCTTCCTGAACGGAGATGTGCTATACAAAAGAAACTTCGACATGGTTTTGCTCAGATGCGTGGACAGACACGAAGCAGACATATTAATGCATGAAGTGCATGAAGGGTCCTTTGGAACTCATTCAAATGGGCATGCAATGTCCAAGAAAATGTTAAGAGCTGGATACTATTGGTTGACAATGGAATCTGATTGTTGTAAACACGTGAAGAGATGTCACAAGTGCCAGATCTACGCAGATAAGATCCATGTGCCACCAACTCTACTCAACGTTCTCTCATCTCCATGGCCTTTTTCCATGTGGGGTATCGACATGATCGGGATGATCGAACCAAAAGCTTCAAACGGTCATCATTTCATCTTAGTGGCAATTGATTACTTCACCAAATGGGTCGAAGCAGCATCTTACGCCAACGTTACAAGACAAGTGGTTGTAAGGTTTATCAAGAATAACATCATTTGCCGATATGGTGTTCCCAGTAAGATCATTACTGATAATGGTTCAAACTTGAACAACAAGATGATGAAAGAATTATGTGAGGAATTCAAGATTGAGCATCATAACTCTTCTCCTTACAGACCAAAAATGAACGGCGCCGTTGAAGCTGCCAACAAGAACATTAAGAAGATCGTCCAGAAAATGGTCGTCACTTACAAAGACTGGCACGAAATGCTGCCATTTGCTTTACATGGGTATCGTACTTCGGTGCGTACTTCAACAGGGGCAACCCCTATCTCTCTAGTATACGGCATGGAAGCTGTGCTCCCCGTAGAAGTTGAAATCCCATCAATGAGAGTCCTCATGGAGACTAAGTTATCAGAGGCTGAATGGTGTCAAAGCAGATATGATCAGTTGAACTTAATCGAAGAGAAACGTATGATTGCTCTATGCCATGGACAGTTATACCAAGCAAGGATGAAACAAGCCTTCAACAAAAAGGTTCGACCTCGTGAATTTCAAGAAGGCGACCTCGTGCTTAAAAAGATCTTGTCTTTTCAACCAGACTCTAGGGGCAAATTGTCTCCTAATTACGAAGGCCCGTATGTTGTCAAAAGAACATTTTCTGGCGGCGCCATGACTCTTGCAACCATGGATGGTGATGAACTCCCATATCCTGTGAATGCTGATGCAGTCAAGAAATACTTTGTCTAAAAAATACAAAAGAACAGCTCGGTAAGTTGAAAACCCGCAAAGGGCGACTTAAGCAAAAAGGAGCGTCTCGGTGGACTGAAAACCCGAAGGGGCGGTCCAGGCAAAAATTAGAGACAATAAACAGAAAAATTTATCCTGGTAGATTGAAAACCTGAAAGGGCAATCTAGGCAAAAATTAGGGATTCATGACAAAGTAACTGCATCAGTTCGTACTTCGTCACCTGAAGAGTCTTTTTCATCAAAGGATCTTCAATCAAATCATCGCCAATCTGAAGCGACAAGCACGGTTGGAACTCAAAGTTGTTAGGGTGAATAGTGGTTATTGCTTTCAATGTAGCCTTTTCCGCATAATTACCATTTCCAACTTTTGTAAATACTCCATGGAATCACGCCTTTAGCTGGTTACCATCCTATTAAATAAATTTGAGCCTTGTGCCCATTTGTTTGCAATCTTTAATTTCTTTCAGCTTGCAAAATGACACTTTAATTGTGTTATTCACTTTTGAAAGAAAAAAAAAAAAGAAAAAAAGTTTTAAATGAATTTACTTTTCTTTTTCAAAATAAAAGCGAAACTTTCCTTTGAGTGGTGTGTCGCTACCGCAAAAAATGGAATCAGAGTCGCCACTAATATATTTATCCCATAAGGGAAAGGAATACCAGGAAACCTAACTCAGAATAAGAACAAGGTCTTTCGACCAGAGAACAGGGCACGGGAGTAGGTTACGCGAGGGGAAGGTGCTAGCACCCCTCACGCCCATCGTACTCGATGGTATCCACCTATGTTTGTTTCAATCTAAAGGGTGTCTAATGTATAAAACCTAAATGCTAATGAATGCAAAAGAAACACGGGGAAAAGAAGGAATTATTTACAAGTGTGCTCGCTTAGGCCCCGCGACCCAATGCCTACGTATCCCTTACAAGGAATCATAGCGACCGTAGTTCGGCTCAAGATTTTCTATGTTTTTGTGTTTTTTAGGTGAACAGAGGTTAAAGTTTCACTCCACGATGCTCGACCTTTGGAGACTTATACGCCTAATTATGGAATGGATTCAACATGTTCTTAAGAATGCCACGAGGGCGAGAGATAGAAGAGAGTTTGAGCGTTTCGAGGAAATCCCTAAAGCAAGGGAAACTCGAGTTACTCTTTGGTTTGTGTCTTTTAGAATTTGGGAACTTACGCCCGAATGGAACCCTAAAGCAAGGGAGATCCAAGCACTTGAATGATTCCCTAAAGCAAGGGAGATTCAAGCTTCCATTCCCTTTTTAATGATTTTCACTTTGATTATTAATGTTTTTGGTGTTTTCTTGGTATTTTTTAAGGGAATTTATTTTGAGTATTTATTAAGTGTTTTAGTGTTGAAAAGAAAAAGAATGACAATGGGGGGACTAGCCTAATTTCTAAACCTAGTGTTATTGTAAGTTCTATTTCTAAAGTTATCATACTAAATTCTAAAGGGAGCATTATAATGGTATTAACAAAGTAGGCCAAAAACAAGTAACAAAAATCACATGATAATTACACAAAAATGACATGGAAATAGTACAAAAGAAATAAAAGAAGTGACTCAAGAATTAACCTAAAATATACTACTATTTTTATGGGTTTTTCCATGAAGGAGAATTGAAAGGATTAATGTCAAAATTAACCTAAAATCTACTATTTTTATGAATTAAAACTAAAAACAACTAAGTATTTTTTTCATTTATTTAACCAATCGAAAATTAAAGAAAATCAACAATTATAAATTCAAAAAACTATGGATTCTAAAAATCTAATTGGCAAGAAAAACTATTTTGTCATTTTTATTTAAGCAAAAATTGATTAGCAAGCAAGGGAAAAAAGAAAGAACTATTTATTTGTTTTATTAACTGCCAGCATGGGGGGTGTGAGAGTAAAACAGAAATGAACTGATTCTTAGTTATTGGCGCGTTTGGGCCCAAACCAGGGGGAGTGCAGAAAGCAAAAGATTCGCAGGCCCAGATCAACACACTACTTCATTTTTATTATTCCATTTTTTGTTTTATTTTGTATGCACAATTATTCACAGCATGTGTTTTATCATATAGTTCTAAAATTAAATGTGATAGGAATATTAACACCTAGTATCAACTGGTCAAGTGTGATTTTAAGTAGAATAAGACAAACCCCGAATCCAGGGCCAATCACAGCATGCCACATCATTAACCAATGATTTGAATAAGTCAAAAAGGAACAAAATTGAAACGTGAGCCACTGGCCTTAAGACACGTAAGCCCGGAGTGAAACTAAAAGTAAAACACACAGACGCTGGAGCCAAGCTCCGGTCGTCTTCTCCGATTACATGCCGGCCGGAATCGAACCCGTACGCCCAGAAATGAATACCTCCACCACCGTCCGACTCGGTTTTTTGCGTAGATTACAGATCTACCATTAGTTTTACTTAATTCTTCTTCTAACACCATAACTGAATGCGTTTCGTAAACCCTAACTAACAACACTTCACCAAAACGAATTCTAAACACATAAAAAAAACTCCTAAACACACATAGAACTCTAATCAACTATTTAAACAAACAGGTAACAACATACTCAAGCAAATAGAACTCATTACTCAACCATTCAAAGCTACACAAAGCAACATCATCTATCTCATACAGTAGTGCTAACATTCTCATGAGGTTCAAAATACTTACCTGTTTATGATCTTGGACTGCAAAAACGAGAAAGCTCCACACTCGTGCTATTCTAGGATCTTGACCTTTGGAGAAGTGATGATGGAAGGATCTGAGAAATGAACTCAGAAGCTTGAACGTGCTTATACGGTTGTTTGAAACTGCTCCACGATGATGATGATGATGCACGCGGAAAATACTGATGATGATAGAAGTGGAATCTTGAGGATTGAACCGAGAGAAAGGTTGATGGATATGGAGGTTGATGAAGATGCTCACGGAAGTGGGAGGTTGGTGATGATGAAACCGTTATGAGTTTGTTGAGAAGGTTTTGGTTATGGTGAGTTGAAGGTTGATGAGGGAAGAGGTTGATGGTGGAGGAGATTGGTGAAGATGAAGGTGCTGCAATGGTGGTTAGAGTTTGTTACAAAACGTAACAAACTTTGGGTGGTTAGAAGAGAAACGAGAGAGAAGTGAGAGAAGAAAGATGAGAGTGAAGGTGTGGAGAGGATTGTATGAGAAACTGAAAAAATGAAGAAAGTGAAGCGTGGGTCCTGATTTGTGAAGAGAGTGTGGTTTTTATAGTATGGTGGTGCATGGAGTGTATGGTGTGGTGTTGTGTGGTGGATATTTTCTCCCCCCTTCACGTGCAGCAATGATGCATGGCTATTTTGAATAAAACTGAAAATAATGCCCTTGTCTTATGCTGATTCAGTGTGTCGTGCGTGTGCCCAACCCATTTCTAGCTTAGCATTCTTGTCAACATAGACCTTTGTAAGGGCATGACTTTGAGCATTGATATCTTCTTCACTATATGCCCAACATTAATGTTCTTGAGCCCATTGTGAAGACCTCGTGGAGTAGAGTATCTTGGTATTGGTATGGAGTCCGTAAGATGCTTATATTTCCCTAAAACCAACTTTGAATTATGCCTGCCACGTGTTTGATAAATTGCTCACGCATGCCCTGGATTTTTGCCCAAGTCTTGGTCAAAATGTGACTTGGTGAAGTCATGACTTTATGGCTCCATAAATAATTCAATACCCCTCCAATTTTCTTGGTTCTTGTCTCATTGTGTAGAGTGCATGGAGTAGATTAGAATGAGACCACGTTTGGGTTTTTTGCACATTTGTAGAGCTCAAGAATCAGCTTGACATTTGGCCCACCAAGTGTTTGATGAAATGCTTGCGTAATGCCCAGAATTTACCCAGCAGCATGACTTGAATTAGTTTGGACCTTCCATTTTCTTAGCTCTATATCTTTTGATTCAAGCTTCTATTGAGAAATTGTTCAACTACGAAGTTGTTCATCTCCATGAGATGAATAATTTTGATGTTGAACTTTTCCTGAAATAAAGCCTCTTGCCACGTGTAAAATAGGCCTGAAACTGACTGGTCAACCCATTCCAAAAACTCCAAATTTTTTCTAAGTATTTTTCCTTTCTATTTTTGGTAACTTCACATTTCAACCAACTTCCATTCTTGGTAACTTTGATAATTTCCTGATTTTATTTTATTTCTTTGACTTTTCTTTGACCGATTTTTCTACCAAAAGTCAAAATTTGAACATTGACCCGGATTTTGACCAAAAAGTCAACTGTTCTGATTTTCTCCGATTCCAGATGAATTTCCCGATTAAATCGTTTCTGACCCAATTCTCAATCAATCTTCAACCAAAGAAGCTTCAATGAATATTTTTTCAAAGCAACCACATTTTCACATCCAAAAATCATCTCCTGATTAAATTTTGACCAAAAAGTCAACAGGGTTGACTTTGGTCAAAGCCCTAATTAGAAATCCTGATGAACTTGAGAATTGTATCTTTTAATCAAAGCTTTGACTTGGAAATGATGAAGCCCTGATTTTAGAAGTATACCAATGGAAATGATCCTCTTCAATAAGACCTCAGATCTGATTCTTCTTAACCAAGAATTTCCTCAACCTCAGCCTCTTTTTGTCAATTTTCTTGAGCAGTAATTGTGATATGGATGAATGTAATGGATGAATGTCCTAGATGAGGTATGCACATGAATGTAAGGTGAGGCCAATTGGGAAATAAATAAATGGGCAAATTTTGGGGTGCAACAGCTGCCCCTATTCAATCTTCTTAAACCCGAATGTACGAACGACACAAGTTCTGGACATTTGAGGTGTAAGTGGATTGAATACCAAAGAACCCAAAAATTTGCGCTCAGGAGTAACAACTCTGAGGTGGTATTTTGCAATTTTGATTTTGAGAAGGGACACCAGTTACTACTGATTCCAAACAGGGGATACTATTAAATGCCTGATATAAACAAGAAGCGCCAGTCAACTACTGGACATTTGCCGATAACAACCGGACTTTGAAGGAAAGGACCAATACCAATAAGACCCATCCAAAGGATGCCTGTAACAACAGGACTTTAAGGGAACAGACTAGTAATAACTAGAACTGCCCAAAAGATGCCCGTAACAACGGGACTTTTGCTGGTAACAACCAGTCTTTCAAGGAAAGGACCAATAACGATCAGACCCAGCCAAAGGATGCCTGTAACAACAGGACTTTAAAGGAACAGACTAGTAACAACTAGAACTGACCGAAGGATTCCTATAACAATAAGACTTTTGCTGGTAACAACCAGACTTTCAAGGAAAGGACCAATAACAATCAGACCCAGCCAAAGGATGCCTGTAACAACAGGACTTTAAAGGAACAGACTAGTAACAACTAGAACTGACCAAAAGATGCCCGTAACAACGGGACTTTTGCTGGTAACAACCAGACTTTCAAGGATGCCTGTAACAACAGGACTTTAAAGGAACAAACTAGTAACAACTAGAACTGACCGAAGGATGCCTATAACAATAGGACTTTTGCTGGTAACAACCAAACTTTCAAGGATGCCTGTAACAACAGGACTTTAAAGGAACAGACTAGTAACAACTAGAACTGACCGAAGGATGCCTATAACCATAGGACTTTTGCTGGTAACAACCAGACTTAGAAGGATGCCTGTAACAACAGGACTTTAAAGAAAGAGATGCCAATAATTATTGGATTTGACTAAAGAAGACTAGTGACGACTAGACTCTTATTGGGGATGTTTATGAACACTGAATTCGAAAGAGATGCCAATAACTATTGGGCTTGACTGAAAGAAAGGCTAGTGACAACTAGGACCAATCAGGGGATGCCAGTAAACACTGGGCTTTCAAGAAAGTATTGGTGCTTGCGAAGCATAAGAATTACATGGATCCCTCAGGCCAAAGGCGGGGTGTACTCTTCAAGGGTGGCAATCACTCGAATTGCCACACACATAGTATAGATTTCAAATGATTGAAAAATGAGATGGGTTGAATGCCCACCCTCATTCGCACTCTATTATGCACGCGACATGCGGGAAAATAACCAAAACAAGACTAGTAACGACTAGACTTGACACGCGGATGACAGTAACCACTGAACATTCACGGAGATGTTGATGCTTGCGAAGCATAAGAGTTACATGGATCCCTCAGGCCAAAAGGCGGGGTGTACTCTTCAAGAGTGGCATTCATTCGAGTTGCCACACACCAAGTATGATTACCCAAATGATTGAAAAATGAGATAGGTTGAATGCCCACCCTCATTCGCACTCTAATCTGCACGCAGCATACGGGAAAATAACCAAGACAAGACTAGTAACGACTAGACTCGACACGCGGATGACAGTAACCACTGAACATTCACGGAGATGTTGATGCTTGCGAAGCATGAGAGTTACATGGATCCCTCAGGCTAAAAGGCGGGGTGTACTCTTCAAGAGTGGCATTCATTCGAGTTGCCACACACCAAGTATGACTACCCAAATGATTGAAAAATGAGATGGGTTGAATGCCCATCCTCATTCGCACTCTAATCTGCACGCAGCACACGGGAAAATAACCAAGATAAGACTAGTAACGACTAGACTCGACACGCGGATGACAGTAACCACTAAACACTCACGGAGATGTTGATGCTTGCGAAGCATAAGAGTTTCATGGATCCCTCAGGCCAAAAGGCGGGGTGTACTCTTCAAGAGTGGCAATCATTCGAATTGCCACACACAAAGTATGGGTTATCCAAACGATTGAGCTCGGGAAACGGGAAAATAACCAAAGAGACAGCGATCTTGAAGGAGAAAGACTTGGTATCCAATCCACATTGGAGTGAGAAAGTGAGACTTCTTCTGGGGGTACATATTACCTTGTGCATTTAGAGCACAAACAAACTTGGCTTATGCATGTTTGATTTTTTTTTTATGGCGTAATGCTCTATATTCATGGAAATGCTACGCTTTTTGTTGATGCAATGCGAATGCAATGGTTACTATATGCAAAGATGACGAGGGCCCTTTAAAGAATATTTCGCTGACTTGTTGATCGAACTTCGTCTTTGACCTCGGGAGAGGTAAACACAAGGGAGAATCCCCTTAGTGTTGAGAACTTTGTGGGGGTGCCAATAGATATTGGACTTTGACTTGCAAGATGTACTTCTCCGTTGACTTGAAGAATGACTTCTGACTTCTCACCATGTGCCATGACTTAGAGAATTCTCAACTTGAGGATTTTTGACATGAGGAGATTCCCTCGATTCACCATGTTGAGGATGAGAAATCCGGATAAGGGAATATTTGAGTGGAACAACTCCGAGGAGAAATAAACTCCTAACTCGGGGAGAGAATGAATTCTCAGGAGAAATAAACTCCTATGCTTGAGGAGAGACTTTTCTAGGAGAAATAAACTCCTATGCTCAGGGAATGACTTGTTGGGGAAAAGCATTATGATACCTATCAACTTCATGATGGTCAACTGCATTTTACAAGTGAATGATGGTTCCTTCCTTACACACCAATTACTTGAGAAAATCTGCCCCAGCATATTCATACATTTGAAATATTCTTTCTCGTGATCCACGGATCCTTGAAGAGATTTGTCGAATCTCGACGTAATTGCCCCATATTGAGTGAGCTTGAGAGATTCCTCGACGTCACTACTTCAGGTTGATTGAAATCAAGAGAGAGATTCCTCGACTTGATTAACCCATATTGATTGAGTTTGAGATGTCAAACCTTGATTTGCTTGCCCCAGATAGGCTGAACTCACGAGAGAGATTCCTCGTCGTGACTGCCCCTGATTATGTACATCTTATCAGAATCCTCAAGTTTACTTCCCTTAAGATCCCACAAATCGTGGAAGTAACTTTACCATACTCAACGGAGTCTTCAAACTCTTCCCCTCGAGGTATTTAATCAAAATGCATCTACTCAACAGAGTATTCAGACTTCTCCCCTCAGGGTAATCAATCAAATAAGGTATCAACTGATTTGCTCAATAGAGTATTCAGACTTCTCCCCTTTTTACCCTCAGGGTAACCAATCAAAGAAACATCAATTGTTCATGCTCAACGGAGTCTTCAAGCACTTGTCCCTTAATGATCAAACAACGAGGGCATCAAACTGCACATGCTCAAAGGAGTATTCAGATAACTTGCTTTGATATTGATTTCTTTTTTTTTTCTTTTCTCTACGGAGTTCTTAAGTCTCTTTTACTTTGACATGATCGAGCTCTTCATGGATTCTCATCATGGAAACTTCCTTGATGTTTAAGCAAATGTTTTGTATGCAAAAGAATGTTAATTATAAGAATGATAATTTTAATGCAAAGCCTATGCTAGTCTTGAAGTTTTTAAAAAAACTTTTTATGCAATGAGGTGGCCACCTCTTGTGAATGAAATGTAAAGCGGGCATACAATACCAACATGGATATGTGTTACGCTTCATTGGGAGTCATTAAACACTATCTCATGAGAGTGCGTCTTCGAAATAAACCCTACTTCAATTAGGACTTTTAAGGGTTGTAACTTGGCCGGGTTCACGGTTTTCAGAAACAAAGGATTTTTAGGCTCAAAATTATTTGGTGCCCACCCCCTTCGTGATGTTCTCCACTCCTAAGTTCAATTAACTCAATATGAGCGCTCATCCCTCACAAGGAATTTTTGAAATGGTTGAGGAATAATTGAGGTTTTTCAAACATGGCAGTCGCTCACCTCTTATTCTTTTGATTCAATATCACACGACTTTGTTCTTGCTTTATCTTCACCATTGCTTTTTTCTCTTTTTATGGCTATATTTTTCTTTCATCCCCTATTTTTTATCATCATTTTTTTTGCCATTTTTCTCTTCTTTTTTTTTTTTTGAACAAGTCGTGTGACCTCACATTGTCTTTGATTCATTGGAAGTGATTGCGATTGCCTCATTCCATGATTGATGGATGGTTACCATTGTGGCATCGTCATCTTTTGATCTCCTTATATGTGAAGGATAACCATTGCAATTTTGACATTCCTCAACCCTTTTGAAGGATAACCATTGTTATATCCTTAGATGCATACCATTTGTGAGTTTTGAACACTTGATCAAGTTAAATGAACACTACCCTGCCCCAGGGTTAAAAATAAGGGTTTTTTCTGATCAGAAAAGAAACTCCTACTTCAAGGCTCAAAGGGGTTAACGAGGGTCTATCTCCCTTATATCTCCGGTGTTTGGGGATTTGAAACAATGCCTGTACATCATCAGCAGGGTTTTATTCAAAAACACACAATTAGGGATTTTGCATTTTTTTTCATCATTCTCCCTCCGCTCTTTGCCTAAGCAAGCGATTGGTAAAAGTTGGTATCGTAATGCCAAAAACCTTTTTTTCTTTTTTTTTTTTTTTTTTGAAAACAAACGGATTACTTCAAGACAAACATAAACAATGCATTATGGTTTTCATTCAGAAATTAACAAATTTTTACATGCTAGAAATGCTTAAACAAACAATGAAATGTTACCAATGGGAATGCAATAAAGAACTAAATGAATGCCCTTGTTGAGGAGACTTGACTCCGTATGGACTTATTGCTCTTGAATGCTTTTTGCAGCTTTGATACCCCATTGGGACTTCAATTTGTGCATAAACCTCTTGGACTGAATGAGACTGCTCTGGAGTCGTCGAAGACTTGAATTCTGCCTTTGAATGTCCTACCACCTCCTATTGAATGGCTAGGTGCCACAGCATGGTAGCCACTTAGCATTATCATATGTTCCTTCCACACACTTTAGATTACTTCCCAGGAGAATATTCCAATAAAGGCGTAAAAGAGTGGTGCATTTTTGCCTTACTTTAGGGATTCGAGCAATGCAAATGATGCAATACTCAAGATAGACAATGTCTTGCTTATCCCTCGGTCGGGAGCCCCAAATATAGATGCTAGAACAGTAATCACCATCATAAATGGAAGAAGCTAGTATGGTCATCACACTGAGGAGAGCTACGTGCACAAATTTTAACCAACTGAGATTCTAACCAGCAGGGAAGTAATTGGGCACAAGGCATTAGAACTACATCAATTTATTTCTCATAATCCCTCTTTCTCTATTGACGAGCAAAAGCCATTGAGAAGAAAAATCCGAGAAGAGATGACACACGATATGAAGCAACAGCTTGAGAATGAGAAATGCCTCTGCAAAATACTCTTTATTGTCACATGGCAAAAGATTCTGACAAAGTTGCACAAGAATTTGGTAGCGCATTAGGGATTCGAGCAATGCGAATGGTGCATTGCTCAAGATAGACAATGTCTTGCTTATCCCTCGATCGGGAGCCCCACGCAATTTCCACATGTGTACAAGTGATGATTACCACTTTGGCTTGCATGTCCAAACTAATCAGAGATAGAATAAATGACCTTTGCAGCTCTTGACATCAAGCACTAGGCACAATCCAACAATGTCTAAATCAAGGGAGTCACAATCTTTTATGGCTTTCAACCTTTTCTCCAATAGATGGAACCTTTTTTCATTTTTCAATAATCGGAAACTTGAAGACTTCAATTTCCAAATTGTTCTCATGAGGTGAAGATTCCTTAACAGGAATAGGAACCTCAACAATAATTCAGACATTCTAATTCATAAGAACTTTCCCTGAGGTGAAGTTAACATTTGCATTTGGCCTTTGACGAACCTCTCTCAACTCTTCTTGTCTAAGAGAAAAACTTGAATAGCCTCCATACATTGATTCATGTCAATCCTCATTTCTATTCTCATCTCAGTCACATCCTCACGGAGTTATTCCAATACCAACTTTCAAGCACATAGCGGTGAGAGGTCAACTTGTTGCTGAAGTCAGAATCTGAGTAGAAAGGGCCCTCATAAACTTCTGAAGGAATTATGAAATGCATGATAATATGAATGCATGTTTCATTTATGGAGAATCCTAAAGTCTTTTCACACTTTTGTTTCTCTTTTATTCTCCTTCCTTTTTTTTTTTGCATATAGTATCTTTTCTTTTTTTCTTTTCCATCTTTTCTGTTTTTCTATTTTTTTCATTTCCTCCTTTTTTATTTTTTGGAAATAGACTTTAGAATCCCCCACAAATGAAATGGATGAAGGAATGATGTTATGCAATGCAAAGGCGTGGGATCCAGGTCCATATAATCTTAGTAGCATCTGTACAATCTCTGGACAACTGATGTAAAACCTCTGTGCGAGTCAAATGTCACAGGATCAAAGGTTCGACGCCCTTTTGAATACCAGAATATCAAGCACCATGAGAACAGACCGAATAAAGGTCCGACCTCAACTTTGAAGGAGCCAAGGTATGTAGGAGCCAAGGTTTCCTGTCCCACCCCAATCTCACAGGTATGTAGTCTAGACACGGACAAGTGGTCCCTAATGGTCACTAAGGTCTACAGTTCCCATGGGGTACAAAGTGTTTGAGGCAACAAGCGTGCCAGACACAGTGTTCCATGAAAGAACCTCGCCCAGTTGTGGTACCCCATGTCAAGCTCGATCGTAGCAAGAGCCACGGGAGTCAACATGAGCATCCACGCTAATCCTATGTGTCACTGGCCTGGGTAGTGGGCCTTTTACCTCACAAAAACCCCCCACCTGCAAAACAAAGCAGAAAAATATGTGGCCCCCACGGGGACCCATAATATAGTCCAGATGCATGATGTGCAAGCGGGAATAAACATGATATGCAAACATATATACAAGATGTAAACAAACAAACAAGAAAACACCCAATAAAAGAAACAAACAAAGGCTAGGATCGACTCGCTAGGAATGGACCAGCACAGGTCTATCAACGTCCCCAGCAGAGTCGCCAGCTGTCGCTACCCGCGAAAAATAGAATCAGAGTCGCCACTAATATATTTATCCCATAAGGGAAAGGAATACCAGGAAACCTAACTCAGAACAAGAACAAGGTCTTTCGACTAGAGAACAGGGCACGGGAGTCGGTTACGCGAGGGGAAGGTGCTAGCACCCCTCACGCCCATCGTACTCGATGGTATCCACCTATGTTTGTTTCTATCTAAAGGGTGTCTAATGTCTAAAACCTAAATGCTAATGAATGCAAAAGAAACACGGGGAAAAGAAGGAATTATTTACAAGTGTGCTCGCTTAGGCCCCGCGACCCAATGCCTACGTATCCCTTACAAGGAATCAGAGCGACCGTAGTTCGGCTCAAGATTTTCTATGTTTTTGTGTTTTTTAGGTGAACAGAGGTTAAAGTCGCACTCCACGATGCTCGACCTTTGGAGACTTATACGCCTAATTATGGAATGGATTCAACATGTTCTTAAGAATGCCACGAGGGCGAGAGATAGAAGAGAGTTTGAGCGTTTCGAGGAAATCCCTAAAGCAAGGGAAACTCGAGTTACTCTTTGGTTTGTGTCTTTTAGAATTTGGGAACTTACGCCCGAATGGAACCCTAAAGCAAGGGAGATCCAAGCACTTGAATGATTCCCTAAAGCAAGGGAGATTCAAGCTTCCATTCCCTTTTTAATGATTTTCACTTTGATTATTAATGTTTTTGGTGTTTTCTTGGTATTTTTTAAGGGAATTTATTTTGAGTATTTATTAAGTGTTTTAGTGTTGAAAAGAAAAAGAATGACAATGGGGGGACTGTCGCGGGGAAAAATCGTATCTTTTTTCGGGATGAGACACCTGATGCCTTCTTTGGGCTCGAGTGCTCAAAAAATGATTTTTCTTTTGTTCCGACCAAACTTTTTATTGTTTCCAAAGGAGGAAAAGGAAAAAAGCTGCAATAACCTAAAAACAGATGTAAAGCCCAAAACTAAAAGCAATGCACAAGTGGGGGAGAGATTCCGGGTAAGAGGGTTGGTTATACGAAGGGAAGGTATTAGCACCCAACGTATCTATAGTACTCTATAGGTTTCTTTGTTTTGTTTATTTCATTCTATGTTATGGTGGAGGTTCTTGTGAAATAGGTGGGACCTAAGGTGTTTGTTTGATTATGCTCGCAAAGATCATCGCGATCCTCTGCATACATATCCCTTAGAGGGAATCAGAGCATATGTAGCTCGGGGTCTACGGGTGCTAAGGTTTGAATGGTTTGAGAGAGAAGTTTTGCTCGCCAAGGATACGACCTTGTGCCTACGTATTCTCAAAGGGATGTTGAGAAAGTCAGAGCAATCGTAGTTCCCACTTATGCTAGTGGAAGCAAAGGATAGGAGACAAATGTCATCTAAATGTTTGATGTATCTAATCTATATCATCACATACATCTGTTTGTTTTTTGTTTGAAAATCTTTTCATTATAAGCCCTGGGCTGTGCCACTTATGGCGCTTAGAATGATAAAGATGTTTTTTTGTTTAACCAGCCTTGTGGCAAAAACTTCCAATGAAGTCAGCCTTGTGACAAAAAGTTTTGATTAATCAGCCAGCCTTGTGGCAAAAGTTTCAATGAAGTCAGCCTTGTGACAAAAACTTTGATTAATCAGCCAGTATGGTGGCAAAACGGTTTGATTGATTAGCCAGCCTTGTGGCAAAAGAGAAATTTGATTGATTGATTGATTGATTGTTTGTGATGATATAGAAGAGATACTCCTATCATAGAGATGAAAAATGTCTAATCTCCTAGGGTATTTGTTTTGGATATTGGGGATGCTTATAAGAAGCCCGTGGGTCCTTGTACGAAGCCCAAGAGGAGGCTATCCGGGGGTCCTTGCATTGTAAGCCCAAGAGGAGGCTATGGGAGGGACAATCGAGGGTCCTTGCATTGTAAGCCCAAGAGGAGGCTATGGGAGGGACAAGTCGTTTGTACAAAGCCCAAGGGGAGGCATGGTATAGTTGGTTTGAGCTCTTAGAGCGATTTCACCGGGAAACCATACTCTATGTCCTAACCTAAACTAGTGGAGATTCTTTGCACGAAGCCCAATAGGAGGCTATGGGGAACCTAGTGTTGTACTAAGTTGAACAAACATATATAACACAATCACAAGTATGAACAAGTACAAACAAATATGAACAAGTACATGAACAATTATGAACAGTTATACATGTATATGACAAAGTGTGAGTATATAATGGAGTTTATGAAGGAAATATACCTGTAAGCATGATCCATTTGTAAACACGGGGGCTCGGGACTTATACTCGGGGAGAGACCCACTTGAGTTTATTCAAAGCTATGTAAACATGTATTTACAAGGGGCTTGGGACTTATACCTACATGGAGGCCCATGTTTTATTTTTGGGAAGATTTAAAGAAAACCTTCATTTTTGATTAGTTATTCAAAATTAAATATAAACTGATCGAGGTATGTACAAAAAGGTGTTTGTACAATGAAATACCTAATTTCATGTACAGGAATGGGACTTATACCTATGTGGAGGCCCCTGGTATTTTATAAAACATGGTTGATTGTTTATTTACAGACGCGTCGTTTGAAAAACTGTTTAAAAGTTGTTTTGAAAGAAGTTTTCTGTTTGAAGAAAAACTGTACAAAGGCAAGGGTATGTACAAAAGGGGCTTGGGACTTATACCTACATGGAGGCCCATGGTATATTTGAAAAGTTTGAAGTTTTTTTGTTTTGAAAATGATTTGAAAACTGTTTGAAAAGATTTTATTTTGAAGAATGTTTTATTGTTTTGAAAACTGTACAAAAAAAGGAAAAGAAATGGGACTTACACTCTCTAATATTCGAGAGGCCCCACTTCGTTTTGAACATCAATTGATCAATTCAAAAAGATTCAATCAATAGTTTCTTTTGAAAAGAAAAATCAAAAAGAAATGGTTTATCGTTTTTGAAAAGAATTGCGATCGCTTGTTTTAAAACGATTTGAATTTGAAAAAAAATCAACTTAATTAAGTTAAAACGAGTTTTAATGCTCAATTAAGTCCTAAGTGATTAGGGTTTGATCACAAAAATATTTACAAATGATTAGGTTAAAAATCAAATGAAAAATAATATTTAAAGTATTTAAAAACATTTAAAAACATGTCTTTTTAAACCTAATTAAAAAATGTATTAAATAAATATTTTTTGATGATTTTTTTTGATATTCATAATATATGTGTATTAAATAAGAGGTGTGCAAAAAATGAAGTGAAAATGAATTATTTCGATTGGTTAAATAATTAATTAAAGTTGTGTAAAAAATTGAAAAAAACAAGTGATAAAAAAAATTGGTTTTGGTCCCTATGAGTGTTGAACTCGTGACCTTAAGGTTATTACTCAAAAGTTTAACCAACTGGACCACGCGCGTGGTCTGTTAATCATTTGCAACGAATTGATTATGTTTTGAATCAAGTTTCTAAACTCAATTCCAAAAATATGGCGCCAAGAACACAAACCCCATTTGAATTTGAGTTTTCTTAAAACTGAACCAATTTGATCAAGTGAATAGCCTATCTTGCTCGAATTTTCATAAGGAACACGATGGTATCATTTAATTGCATTTATTTTCACTCTAAGATCATTGGTTTTCTGATGAACACGAAGAACCCTAATCTTATGATTCAATCTAAAATTGTGTATAATTGATGAATTGTGAAATTGATTGAGGGCTATTGATCAGTGATAGTGCAGAAACATGATAGCAACTCAATTTTTCATTTATGATGCATGTATGTATGAGTTTGAAGTTCATGAGCACTTACCTCAAAAATGGCAAAGCTGGAAATCGAATTTGAGCCTGGAGGTGTTACACAT
The DNA here is from genome assembly GCF_029867415.1 of Vicia villosa. Taxonomy (NCBI): domain Eukaryota; kingdom Viridiplantae; phylum Streptophyta; class Magnoliopsida; order Fabales; family Fabaceae; genus Vicia; species Vicia villosa. The sequence goes on from NC_081185.1 coordinate 3,424,080, forward strand.
GTTGTTGCTCAATCTGGACAGCTTCAATGGACCTTATAGAACATGTCTGGATGCTTGGAGTGAATTGAAAACCTCTTGATCACCTTGTGGTACCCGATCTGCAGTTTAGCTCAAGTGAGGATCAAGCTAGTTGATTTTGATGTTTTAGATCATGGATAATGGTTGGAACAGTTCATATGAAGTATATGGAGTGTGTTTGGATGATTAACTTGGACAGATATGGCTTGGTATGAGAATTGATATGTTAAGGCTCATTTTATGCAAACATGGTGGTTGAAGAGTGATTCTGAGATTTAGGTGTTTTTGGGGTGTGTGGATGGATCAAACACATCACATTTGATGTTTATGATATGTTAGAACCCTCACCTTGGCCAGAACTTCAAAGGTTTAGAGGTTGAGAATTTTACCTCTTTGAAACTTAAGAAACTTGCATTCTAAGAAAGAAGAGAGAAAACCTATAATTGTGAGGTTTTGGTGTGATTTGAAGAGTGATTTGCACCTCTATTTATAGGCCAAACTTTCTGAATGCAGAGCCTTTGCAAGTTGCCCAAAGTATGATGACTTGGCTTAAGAGATAAACTAGCATCTTTTGCATTAAATGCAAATGGTTAAAAGTGACTTAACCATGGTTATTTTGCCAAGCTTCTTATCTCTTTCCATTCTGATCTCAAATCAGAAAATATCTCCAATTATTGCATCTATGCATCATTACTTGGATCATTTGGCAAAATGGTTCATAACTTTGGCAAAATGACTTGAAATTTCAAGTGAAAAGTTCACTAATGTCAAAATTCAAAACCATGGCTACACTCCATATTTTTTCATGCTCTTGGACATTTTGGAAAGCTCATGTTACACACTTCAAAACCCTAGTTGAAAGTTTCTTCAAGACCTTTAAGGAAATGGGTGAAAAAGATCCATGAACTTTAAAGAAAATGAAGTTTTAAGAGGAATTTTCAAAAGATACCAACTTTGAAGCTCCATATCTCTTAAATGGTTGATCTTTTGGAAAAAAAATTATATGTGACAAAGTTGTTCATTGGATCAAAATCTACAACTTTCATGTTGGAAGTTTTTTTCAGTTTGTAGGTGAAATTTTGAGAAATTCCCTCCCAAAGTTTGAAAAAAACCATTGAAAAACACTTAGAAAATTTTCTAAGTATGAAAGTCAAACTTTTGACTTTTTGATTCTTGAATGATTTTCTTGATTTTCCTTGATCAAATGACTTCATATATCATATATTGATGATTCAAAACTTCAAAAGTCATGGTTGACCAAAATTCCCCAAAAGTCAATGGTGATCTTGTACAGTTGACTTTTTCAGACGAATCGCATTTCTGGAGATTTCAAATGAACCAATCTATCCTCACCAAATGAATGGTATGAATGGATCATATTGAGGCATTAGAGGATATTGAGCCATGGTTTGAGTTGTGGCACCATGTCCTGATAAAAAAGTCAGTTGTTTAGTGAATTAGGTCAAAAACCCTAATTGTCGATCTGATGAAATTGATGACTGTGGATCTTGAATTGAGATGTAATTTCCATTGGATGTTGTCATAGGTATTATTTGAAGATGATTGAAACCTTTGATTGACTTCCTGGGGATTTTTAGGGTTTCCCAAATGTGATCCCTGATTTCAGTCCCTGATAGTTCAAAACCCTAATCTGATGATTTGAAATTTCACTGTTGATCAATCCTTGTGTAGGAGATGTCTTGAGTCAATAGATTAGGCCAAAATGATGTACTTGGGGTCTTGAGGTCATGTCCCAAGTCATTAGGTCAAATCCTGAGCAAAAGTCAGGGGTGTGCTATCTTCAGTCAAAACCCTAATCTGGTTGATTCAGAGCTTTTGAGTTTGTTGAAATGAATCTCTGAGGACCAAATGTTGATTGTTGATGAAGATGATTCATTTGAAATGAAGGGGGAACAAAACCCTAATTGATTGTTGCTTGTACTGATGAGTGATTTCTTGATTAAACCCTGCTGAGTCACAAGTAGCAAACACAGGCTATGCAATTTGTTAGAGATGCAAATGATGCATATGCTATGATATGAGGTGGTATCTTAGGTAAAAAATTGGGGTATGACAGAGACAAGACTAATTTCTAAACCTAGTGTTATTGTAAGTTCTATTTCTAAAGTTATCATACTAAATTCTAAAGGGAGCATTAAAATGGTATTAACAAAGTAGGCCAAAAATATGGCCAAAAACAAGTAACAAAAATCACATGACAATTACACAAAAATGACATGGAAATAGTACAAAAGAAATAAAAGAAGTGACTCAAGAATTAACCTAAAATATACTACTATTTTTATGGGTTTTTTCATGAAGGAGAATTGAAAGGATTAATGTCAAAATTAACCTAAAATCTACTATTTTTATGAATTAAAACTAAAAACAACTAAGTATTTTTTTCATTTATTTAACCAATCGAAAATTAAAGAAAATCAACAATTATAAATTCTAAAAACTATGGATTCTAAAAATCTAATTGGCAAGAAAAACTATTTTGTCATTTTTATTTAAGCAAAAATTGATTAGCAAGCAAGGGAAAAAAGAAAGAACTATTTATTTGTTTTATTAACTGCCAGCATGGGGGGTGTGAGAGTAAAACAGAAATGAACTGATTCTTAGTTATTGGCGCGTTTGGGCCCAAACCAGGGGGAGTGCAGAAAGCAAAAGATTCGCAGGCCCAGATCAACACACTACTTCATTTTTATTATTCCATTTTTTGTTTTATTTTGTATGCACAATTATTCACAGCATGTGTTTTATCATATAGTTCTAAAATTAAATGTGATAGGAATATTAACACCTAGTATCAACTGGTCAAGTGTGATTTTAAGTAGAATAAGACAAACCCCGAATCCATGGCCAATCACAGCATGCCACATCATTAACCAATGATTTGAATAAGTCAAAAAGGAACAAAATTGAAACGTGAGCCACTGGCCTTAAGACACGTAAGCCCGGAGTGAAACTAAAAGTAAAACACACAGACGCCGGAGCCAAGCTCCGGTCGTCTTCTCCGATTACATGCCGGCCGGAATCGAACCCGTATGCCCAAAAATGAATACCTCCACCACCGTCCGACTCGGTGTTTTGCGTAGATTACAGATCTACCATTAGTTTTACTTAATTCTTCTTCTAACACCATAACTGAATGCGTTTCGTAAACCCTAACTAACAACACTTCACCAAAACAAATTCTAAACACATAAAAAACTCCTAAACACACATAAAACTTTAATCAACTATTTAAACAAACAGGTAACAACATACTCAAGCAAATAGAACTCATTACTCAACCATTCAAAGCTACACAAAGCAACATCATCTATCTCATACAGTAGTGCTAACATTCTCATGGGGTTCAAAATACTTACCTGTTTATGATCTTGGACTGCAAAAACGAGAAAGCTCCACACTCGTGCTATTCTTGGATCTTGACCTTTGGAGAAGTGATGATGGAAGGATCTGAGAAATGAACTCAAAAGCTTGAACGTGCTTATACGGTTGTTTGAAACTGCTCCACGATGATGATGATGATGCACGCGGAAAATACTGATGATGATAGAAGTGGAATCTTGAGGATTGAACCGAGAGAAAGGTTGATGGAGATGGAGGTTGATGAAGATGCTCACGGAAGTGGGAGGTTGGTGATGATGAAACCGTTACGAGTTTGTTGAGAAGGTTTTGGTTATGGTGAGTTGAAGGTTGATGAGGGAAGAGGTTGATGGTGGAGGAGATTGGTGAAGATGAAGGTGCTGCAATGGTGGTTAGAGTTTGTTACAAAACGTAACAAACTTTGGGTGGTTAGAAGAGAAACGAGAGAGAAATGAGAGAAGAAAGATGAGAGTGAAGGTGTGGAGAGGATTGTATGAGAAACTGAAAAAATGAAGAAAGTGAAGCGTGGGTCCTGATTTGTGAAGAGAGTGTGGTTTTTATAGTATGGTGGTGCATGGAGTGTATGGTGTGGTGTTGTGTGGTGGATATTTTCTCCCCCTTTCACGTGCAGCAATGATGCATGGCTATTTTGAATAAAACTGAAAATAATGCCCTTGTCTTATGCTGATTCAGTGTGTCATGCGTGTGCCCAACCCATTTCTAGCTTAGCATTCTTGTCAACATAGACCTTTGTAAGGGCATGACTTTGAGCATTGATATCTTCTTCACTATATGCCCAACATTAATGTTCTTGAGCCCATTGTGAAGACCTCGTGGAGTAGAGTATCTTGGTATTGGTATGGAGTCCGTAAGATGCTTATATTTCCCTAAAACCAACTTTGAATTATGCCTGCCACGTGTTTGATAAATTGCTCACGCATGCCCTGGATTTTTGCCCAAGTCTTGGTCAAAATGTGACTTGGTGAAGTCATGACTTTATGGCTCCATAAATAATTCAATACCCCTCCAATTTTCTTGGTTTTTGTCTCATTGTGTAGAGTGCATGGAGTAGATTAGAATGAGACCACGTTTGGGTTGTTTGCACATTTGTAGAGCTCAAGAATCATCTTGACATTTGGCCCACCAAGTGTTTGATGAAATGCTTGCGTAATGCCCAGCAGCATGACTTGAATTAGTTTGGACCTTCCATTTTCTTAGCTCTATATCTTTTGATTCAAGCTTCTATTGAGAAATTGTTCAACTACGAAGTTGTTCATCTCCATGAGATGAATAATTTTGATGTTGAACTTTTCCTGAAATAAAGCCTCTTGCCACGTGTAAAATAGGCCTGAAACTGACTGGTCAACCCATTCCAAAAACTCCAAATTTTTTCTAAGTATTTTTCCTTTCTATTTTTGGTAACTTCACATTTCAACCAACTTCCATTCTTGGTAACTTTGATAATTTCCTGATTTTATTTTATTTCTTTGACTTTTCTTTGACCGATTTTTCTACCAAAAGTCAAAATTTGAACATTGACCCGGATTTTGACCAAAAAGTCAACTGTTCTGATTTTCTCCGATTCCAGATGAATTTCCCGATTAAATCGTTTCTGACCCAATTCTCAATCAATCTTCAACCAAAGAAGCTTCAATGAATATTTTTTCAAAGCAACCACATTTTCACATCCAAAAATCATCTCCTGATTAAATTTTGACCAAAAAGTCAACAGGGTTGACTTTGGTCAAAGCCCTAATTAGAAATCCCGATGAACTTGAGAATTGTATCTTTTAATCAAAGCTTTGACTTGGAAATGATGAAGCCCTGATTTTAGAAGTATACCAATGGAAATGATCCTCTTCAATAAGACCTCGGATCTGATTCTTCTTAACCATGAATTTCCTCAACCTCAGCCTCTTTTTGTCAATTTTCTTGAGCAGTAATTGTGATATGGATGAATGTAATGGATGAATGTCCTAGATGAGGTATGCACATGAATGTAAGGTGAGGCCAATTGGGAAATAAATAAATGGGCAAATTTTGGGGTACAACAGCTGCCCCTATTCAATCTTCTTAAACCCGAATGTACGAACGACACAAGTTCTGGACATTTGAGGTGTAAGTGGATTGAATACCAAAGAACCCAAAAATTTGCGCTCAGGAGTAACAACTCTGAGGTGGTATTTTGCAATTTTGATTTTGAGAAGGGACACCAGTTACTACTGATTCCAAACAGGGGATACTATTAAATACCTGATATAAACAAGAAGCGCCAGTCAACTACTGGACATTTGCCGATAACAACCGGACTTTGAAGGAAAGGACCAATACCAATCAGACCCATCCAAAGGATGCCTGTAACAACAGGACTTTAAGGGAACAGACTAGTAACAACTAGAACTGCCCAAAAGATGCCCGTAACAACGGGACTTTTGCTGGTAACAACCATTCTTTCAAGGAAAGGACCAATAACGATCAGACCCAGCCAAAGGATGCCTGTAACAACATGACTTTAAAGGAACAGACTAGTAATAACTAGAACTGACCGAAGGATTCCTATAACAATAGGACTTTTGCTGGTAACAACCAGACTTTCAAGGAAAGGACCAATAACAATCAGACCCAGCCAAAGGATGCCTGTAACAACAGGACTTTAAAGGAACAGACTAGTAACAACTAGAACTGACCAAAAGATGCCCGTAACAACGGGACTTTTGCTGGTAACAACCAGACTTTCAAGGATGCCTGTAACAATAGGACTTTAAAGGAACAGACTAGTAACAACTAGAACTGACCGAAGGATGCCTATAACAATAGGACTTTTGCTGGTAACAACCAGACTTTCAAGGATGCCTGTAACAACAGGACTTTAAAGGAACAGACTAGTAACAACTAGAACTGACCGAAGGATGCCTATAACAATAGGACTTTTGCTGGTAACAACCAGACTTAGAAGGATGCCTGTAACAACAGGACTTTAAAGAAAGAGATGCCCATAATCATTGGATTTGACTAAAGAAGACTAGTGACGACTAGACTCTTATTGGGGATGTTTATGAACACTGAATTCGAAAGAGATGCCAATAACTATTGGGCTTGACTGAAAGAAAGGCTAGTGACAACTAGGACCAATCAGGGGATGCCAGTAAACACTGGGCTTTCAAGAAAGTATTGGTGCTTGCGAAGCATAAGAATTACATGGATCCCTCAGGCCAAAGGCGGGGTGTACTCTTCAAGGGTGGCAATCACTCGAATTGCCACACACATAGTATGGATTTCAAATGATTGAAAAATGAGATGGGTTGAATGTCCACCGTCATTCGCACTCAAAAGTCTTGTTTTTCCTCTCAAAACGAAGGAGAAAATCCCCAATTGAGTTCATCCCTCATTAGGTACAAAGTCTTGTTTGATTGTTTCTTTCCAATTCATTCTTGGATAGAACCTTGTCTTTACCAAAGAGTCAAGTTCCGATTCCTCAAACAGATTCGTGAAAAATAGACAATAAGCAATAGCCTCATCATCTGAGCAGCTTATGTCTCTTTCAAAAGCTTTTTCCTCTCTAGGAAGTCAATCATGAAGACCATTTGACAATCAGGGCCTTATTACTGTTCACAAGGCTGAATAACCAGTAATTTCCCTAGCAAAGTCTCCAGAATCATTTTATCACTTGGCTGATAATTGATCATGTCTTCAAAACCGCTATCACAAGGCTGGTAGTCGGTAACCTTTTTGTTCTGGTTATATTATTCAACATGTCTATCACCATGCTGATAGTCGGTAATATTAACCGAACCTTTGAAACTCTTTTTACCTCGTCAAGACTATCACCATACTGATAGTCGGTAATCTAGTTTCATACCCTTCACCTTCGCATTATTAAACAAGTCTATCCCCATGTTGATAGTCGATAATGTCGATAGGTAAGCTTTTCTTACAAAGCTATCATTCCCCGGTGAAGCATACACTTGGAGAATGGAATGAAATTCAAGAAAATGAATATGATAGTCCACGTTTTTGGAGAAGGGAAATAAATTTCATAAATTGCATACGATAGTCCACGTTTTTGGAGAAGGGAAAGAAATTCCAAAAATTGCATATGATAGTCCACGTTTTTTGAGAAGGGAAAGAATTTCCAAAAATTGCATATGATAGTCCACGTTTTTTGAGAAGGGAAAGAAATTTTAGAAATTTCTTATGATAGTCCACGTTTTTGGAGAAGGGACAGAAATTCCATAAATTTCTTATCATAATCCACATTTTTTGAAAGAAATTCCAGAAATTGCATATAATGGTCCACGTTTTTTGAGAAGGGAAAGAAATTCCAAAAATTGCATATGATAGTCCACGTTTTTGGAGAAGGGGAAGAAATTCCAGAAATTGCATATGATAGTCCACGTTTTTGGAGAAGGGAAATAAATCCAGAAATTGCATACGATAGTCCACGTTTTTGGAGAAGGGAAATAAATTCAACAAAATTCATATGGTAGTCCACGTTTTGGGAGAAGGGAAAGAAATTTTAGAAATTTCTTATGATAGTCCTCGTTATTGGAGAAGGGAAAGAAATTCCATAAATTGTATATTATAGTCCACGTTTTTGGAAAGAAGTTCCAGAAATTGCATATAATAGTCCACGTTTTTTGAGAAGGGAAAGAAATTCCAAAAATTGCATATGATAGTCCATGTTTTTAGAGAAGGAAAAAAATTTCAAAAATTGCATATGATAGTTATCATACCCCAATTTTTGACCTAAGATACCACCTCATATCATTTGCATATGCATCATTTGCATCTCTAACAAATTGCATAGTTTGTGTTTGCTACTTGTGACTCGGCAGGGTTTAATCAAGAAATCACTCATCGGTACAAGTAACAATCAATTAGGGTTTTGTTCTCCCTTCATCTCAAAAGAATTATCTTCATCAACAGTCAACATTTGGTCCTCAAAGATTCATTTCAACAAGCTCAGGGACTTTGAATCAACCAGATTAGGGTTTTGACTGAAGACTTGGGACATGACCTCAAGACCCCAAGTACATCATTTTGACCTAATCCATTGGCTCAGGACATCTCCTCCACCAGGATTGATCAACAGTGAAATTTCAAATCATCAGATTAGGGTTTTGAACTATTAGGGACTGAAATCAGGGATCACATTTGGGAAACCCTAAAAATCCCCAGGAAGTCACTCAAAGGTTTCAATCATCTTCAAATAATCCCTATGGCAATATCCAATGGAAATTACATCTTAATTCAAGATCCACAGTCATCAATTTCATCAGGTCGACAATTAGGGTTTTTGACCTAATTCACCTGAACCATTGACTTTTTAATCAGAACATGGTGCCACAACTTAAACAATGGCTCAAGGTCCTCCAATACCTCAATATTATCCATTCATACCATTCATTTGGTGAGGATAGCCTGGTTCATTTGAAATCTCCAGAAACGAGATCCGTTTGAAAAAGTCAACTGTACAAGATCACCATTGACTTTTTGGAATTTTGGTCAACCATGACTTTTGAAGTTTCAAATCATCAATATATGATATATGAAGTCATTTGATCAAGAAAAATCAAGAAAATCAATGAAGAATCAAAAAGTCAAAAGTTTGACTTTCCATACTTAGAAAAATTCTAAGTGTTTTTCAATGGTTTTTTCCAAACTTTGGAAGGGAATTTCTCAAAATTTCACCTAGAAACTGAAAAAAAACTTCCAACATGAAAGTTGTAGATTTTGATCCAATAAACAACTTTGTCACATATGATGATTTTCCAAAAGATCAACCATTTAAGAGATATGGAGCTTCAAAGTTGGTATCTTTTGAAAATTTCACTTAAAATCTCACTTTCCTCAAAGTTCATGGATCTTTTTCACCCATTTCCTTAAAGGTCTTGAAGAAACTTCCAACTAGGGTTTTGAAGTACATAACATGAGCTTTCCAAAATGTCCAAGAGCATGAAAAAATATGGAGTGTAGCCATGGTTTTGAATTTTGTCATTAGAGGTCATTATGCATGAAATTTCAAACCATTTTCACTAAGTTTCAATGCTATATGACCTATAATGCAAGTGATGACACACCAATGCAATAATTGAGAGATATTTTCTGGTTTAAGATCAGATAGGAAAGAGATAAGAAGCTTGGCAAAATAACCATGGTTAAGTCACTTTTAACCATTTGCATTAAATGTAAAGATTCCATTTTATCTCCAAATGCCAAATCACCATTCCTTGATCAACTTGCAAAGCTCTGAGTTCAGAACTCTTGGCCTATAAATAGAGGTCCAAACTCCATTCAAAAACACACCAAAACCTCACAAATTATAGGTTTTCTCTTTCTTTCTTAGAATGCAAGTTTCTTAAGTTTCAAGGAGGTAGAAATTCCAACCTCCAAATCCTTGAAGTTCTGGCTAAAATGATGATTCCAACAACTTCTAAACATCAATTAGGAAGTGTTTGAACCACTCACACACCTCAAATTACCCCAAAACTCATAATTGCATTTCAACCTCCATATGAACACATAATGAGCCTTATCATGCCAATTTTCATTCTAGCTCATTTCTGTCCAAGTTAAACATCCAAACACATTCCATATACCATATATGAACTATCCCAACCATCACCAACAATCTGAAACACCTCCATCATCAAATTCGATCCTCACTTGAGCTATACTGCAGATCGGGTACCATAGACTGATCAAGAGGTTTCCAGTTCATTCCAAGACTTCAAACATGTTCCCTAAGGTCCATTGAAGCTGTCCAGATTGAGCAACAACATCTGTAACATCTCCAGGCACGATTTCAATTTCCAGTTTTGCCATTTTTAAGGTGAGTGCTCATGAACTTCAAACTCATACATACATGCATCATAAATGAAATATTGATATACCATCTTGTTTCTGCACCTGTGAGGATCATTAACCCTCAATCAATTGCATCATATCATGATCATACACGATTTCACAATGATTTGTCATATTAGGGTTCTTCGTGTTCATCAGAAAATTGATAGCCCTAGGGTAAAAATAAATGAAATTAAAGATCACCATCATGATCCTTGTGAAAAACGAGCAAGATAGACCCTTTACTTGATCAATTTGGTCCAGTTTCAAAGATTTTTAAAAAAATCAAATTAGGGTGTGTTCTTGGCGCCATTTTTGTTCAGGAAATTCAAATATTTCGTTTTAAAATATAATTAAATGGAGGTATACATATAACAAGCTGCGCGCGCAGCTCAGTTGGTCATTGTTTTGGTTGGCAAGCATGGGTGCGTGGGTTCAAGCCCTAGTGAAGACAAAACCAAATTTTTTACAACTATTTTTCTTCATTTTCTTAACAACTTTATTAATTAATTTAACCAATCAAATCAATTCATTTTTGCTTCATTTTTTGTACACTTCTTATTTAATATATACATTTTATGAATATCAAAAAAAAATCACAAAAAAAATGTTTATTTAATATGTTTTTAATAGGTTTAAAATGACATGTTTTTAAGTGTTTTTTAATACTTTAAATATTGTTTTTATTTGATTTTTTCAAACCTAATCACTTGTAAATATTTTTGTGATCAAACCCTAATTTTTTAGGTCTTAATTAAGCATAAAATTTGTTTTTATCTTAATTAAGTTGACTTTTGTCAAAATTCAAACTGTTTTAAACCAAACGATCACAGTTTTTCAAAACGATAAACCATTTCTTTTTTGGGTTTTCTTTTCAAAAGAAACTATCGATTAAATCTTTTTGGATTGATCAATTGATTTCAAAATACCATGGGCCTCCATGTAGGTATAAGTCCCGAGCCCCTTTTGTACATACCCATTCCTTTTCCTTTGTACAATTTTCCTTTAAACATAAAACATCTTTCAAAACAAAACTTTCAAACAGTTTTTTCAAACGACGAAACCTTGCGTCTGTTAACAAAACAATCAACCATGTTTTATAAAATAAAACAGGGGCCTCCACATAGGTATAAGTCCCATTCCTGTACATGAAATTAGGTATTTCATTGTACACACACCTTTTTGTATATATCTCGTTCAATCTGTTTTTTTTTAAACTTCGAATAACAAATCAAAAATGAAGGTTTCCTTTAAATCTTCCCAAAAATACCATGGGCCCCCATGTAGGTATAAGTCCCAAAGCCCCTTTTGTAAATACTTGTTTACATAGCTTTTGAATAAACTCAATGGGCCTCTCCCCGAGTATAAGTCCCGAGCCCCCGTGTATACAAATGGATCATGCTTACAGGTATATTTCCTTCATAAACTCCATTGTATACACACACCTTGACATATATATGTAATTGTTCATACTTGTTCATGTTTGTTCATGTTTGTTCATACTTGTTCATGTGTTTGTTCATGTTATATATGCTTGTTCAACTTAGTACAACACTAGGTTCCCCATAGCCTCCTATTGGGCTTCGTGCAAAGAATCTCCCTAGTTTAGGTTAGGACATAAAGTATGGTTTCCCGGTGAAATCGCTCTAAGAGCTCAAACCAACTATACCATGCCTCCCCTTGGGCTTTGTACAAACGAGTGTCCCTCCCATAGCCTCCTCTTGGGCTTACAATGCAAGGACCCTCGAGTGTCCCTCCCAAAGCCTCCTCTTGGGCTTACAATGCAAGGACCCCCGGATAGCCTCCTCTTGGACTTCGTACAAGGACCCACGGGCTTCTTACAAGCACCCCCAATATCCAAACACAAATACCCTAGGAGATTAGACATTTATCATCTCTATGATAGGAGTATCTCATCTATATCATCACAAACAATCAATCAATCAATCAATCAAATTTCTTTTTTGCCACAAGGCTGGCTGATCAATCAAACCTTTTTGCCACCATACTGGCTGATTAATCAAAGTTTTTGTCACAAGGCTGACTTTATTGAAACTTTTGCCACAAGGCTGGCTGATTAATCAAAACTTTTTGTCACAAGGCTGACTTCATTGAAAGTTTTTTTCACAAGGCTGACTAAAAAACATCTTTATCATTCTAAGCTCCATAAGTGGCATGGCCCAGGGCTTATAATGAAAAGATTTTCAAACAAAATCAAACAGATGTATGTGATGATATAGATTAGATACATCGAACATTGAGATGACATTTGTCTATTATCCTTTGCTTCCACTAGCATAAGTGGGAACTACGATTGCTCTGACTTTCTCAACATCCCTTTGAGAATACGTAGGAACAAGGTCGTATCCTTGGCGAGCAAAACTTCTCCCTCAAACCATTCAAACCTTAGCACCCGTAGACCCGAGCTACAGATGCTCTGATTCCCTCTAAGGGATATGTATGCAGAGGATCGCGATGATCTTTGCGAGCATAATCAAACAAACACCTTAGTTTCCCACCTATTTCACAACAGAACCCCAATAGCATAGAATGAAATGGACATAACAAAGAAACCTATTGAGTACTATAGATACGTTGGGTGCTAATACCTTCCCTTCGTATAACCAACCCTCTTACCCAAAGATCTCTCCCCCCACTTTTAAGGTTATTGCAGCTTTTTTCCTTTTCCTACTTTGGAAACAATAAAAAGTTTGGTCGAAACAAAAGAAAAATCATTTTTTGAGCACTCGAGCCCAAAGAAGGCATCAGGTGTCTCATCCCGAAAAAGATACGATTTTTCCCCACGACAATAGTCCATGTTTTTGGAGAAGGGAAAGTAATTATAGAAATTGCATATGATAGTCCACGTTTTTGGAGAAAGGAATGAAATTCCAAAAATTGCTTATGATAGTCCATGTTTTTTGGTAGGGAAATAAATTCAAGAAAATGCATATGATAGTCCATGTTTTTTGAGAAGGGATAGAAATTCCAAAATTGCAGATGATAATCCACGTTTTTGGAGAAGGGAAAGAAATTTTAGAAATTGCTTATGATAATCGACATTTTTAGAAAAGGTAAAGAAATTCCATAAACTGCATATCCTAGTCCACGTTTTTGGAAAGAAATCCCAAAAATTGCATATGATAGTCCACGTTTTTAGAGAAGGGAAAGAAATTTCAAAAATTGCATATGATAGTCCACGTTTATCGAAAAGGGAATGAAATTCGAGAAAATGCATATGATATTCCACGTTTTTGGAGAAGGGAATGAAATTCAAGAAAATGCATATGATAGTCAACGTTTTTGGAGAAGGAAAAGAAATTTCAAAAATTGCATATGATAGTCCACGTTTTTGGAGAAGGGAAAGAAATTTCAGATATTGCATATGATAGTCCATGTTTTTTCAGAAGGGAAAGAAATTCCAGAAATTGCATATGATAGTCCACGTTTTTGGAGAAGGGAATGAAATTCAAGAAAATGCATATGATAGTCCACGTTTTTGGAGAAGGGAATGAAATTCAAGAAAATGCATATGATAGTCCACGTTTTTGGAGAAGGGAAATAAATTTCATAAATTGTATACGATAGTCCACGTTTTTGGAGAAGGGAAAGAAATTCCAAAAATTGCATATAATAGTCCACGTTTTTTGAGAAGGGAAAGAAATTCTAAAAATTGCATATGATAGTCCACGTCGTTGGAGAAGGGAAAGAAATTTCAGAAATTGCATATGATAGTCAAGGTTTTTGGAGAAGGGAAAGAAATTCCAGAAATTGCATATGATAGTCCATGTTTTTGGAGAAGGGAAAGAAAATCAAGAATATGCATATGATAGTCCACGATTTTTGAGAAGAGAGAAATTCCAAAAATTGCATATAATAGTCCACGTTTTTGGAGAAGGGAAAGAAATTTTAGAAATTGCTTATGATAGTCCAAGTTTTTAGAGAAGGGAAAGAAATTCCAAAAATTGCTTATCTTAATCCACGTTTTTTGAAAGAAATTGCATATAATGGTCCACGTTTTTTGAGAAGGGAAAGAAATTCCAAAAATTGCATATGATACTCCACGTTTTTGGAGAAGGGGAAGAAATTCCAGAAATTGCATATGATAGTCCACGTTTTTGGAGAAGGGAAATAAATTCAAGAAATTGCATATGATAATCCACGTTTTTGGAGAAGGGAAAGAAATTCACAAAATTGCATATGATAGTCCAAGTTTTGGAAGAAGGGAAAGAAATTTTAGAAATTGCTTATGATCGTCCTCGTTAATGGAGAAGGGAAAGAAATTCCACAAATTGTATATCATAGTCCACGTTTTTGGAAAGAAGTTCCAGAAATTGCATATAATAGTCCACGTTTTTTGAGAAGGGAAAGAAATTCCAAAAATTGCATATGCTAGTCCATGTTTTTGGAGAAGGGAAAGAAATTTTAGAAATTGCTTATGATAGTCCATGTTTTTGGAGAAGGGAAAGAAATTCCATAAATTGCTTATCATAGTTCACGTTTTTGGAGAAGGGAAAGAAATTTTAGAAATTGCATATGATAGTCCAGGTTTTTGGTGAAGGGAAAGAAATTCCAGAAATTGCATATGATAGTCCATGTTTTTGGAGAAGGAAAAGAAATTCAAGAAATGCATATGATAGTCCACGTTTTTTGAGAAGAGAGAGAAATTCCAAAAATTGCATATAATAGTCCACGTTTTTGGAGAAGGGAAAGAAATTTTAGAAATTGCTTATGATAGTCCACGTTTTTGGAGAAGGGAAAGAAATTCCATAAATTTCTTATCATAATCCACGTTTTTTGAAAGAAATTCTAGAAATTGCATATAATGGTCCATGTTTTTTGAGAAGGGAAAGAAATTCCAAAAATTGCATATGATAGTCCACGTTTTTGGAGAAGGGAAAAAAATTCAAGAAATTGCATATGATAGTCCACGTTTTTGGAGAAGGGAAATAAATCCAGAAATTGCATATGATAAGTCCACGTTTTTTGAGAAGGGAAATAAATTCAACAAAATTCATTTGGTAGTCCACGTTTTGGGAGAAGGGAAAGAAATTTTAGAAATTGCTTATGATAATCCTCGTTATTGGAGAAGGGAAAGAAATTAAATAAATTGTATATCATAGTCCACGTTTTTGGAAAGAAGTTCCAGAAATTGCATATAATAGTCCACGTTTTTTGAGAAGGGAAAGAAATTCCAAAAATTGCATATGATAGTCCATGTTTTTAGAGAAGGAAAAAAAAATTCCGAAATTGCATATGATAGTCCATATTTTTGGAGAAGGGAAAGTAATTATAGAAATTGCATATGATAGTCCACGTTTTTGGAGAAAGGAATGAAATTCCAAAAATTGCTTATGATAGTCCATGTTTTTTGGTAGGGAAATAAATTCAAGAAAATGCATATGATAGTCCATGTTTTTTGAGAAGGGATAGAAATTCCAAAATTGCATATGATAGTCCACATTTTTGGAGAAGGGAAAGAAATTTTAGAAATTGCTTATGATAATCGACATTTTTAGAAAAGGGAAAGAAATTCCATAAACTACATATCATAGTCCACGTTTTTGGAAAGAAATCCCAAAAATTGCATACGATAGTCCACGTTTTTAGAGAAGGGAAAGAAATTTCAAAAATTGCATATGATAGTCCACGTTTATCGAAAAGGGAATGAAATTCGAGAAAATGCATATTATATTCCACTTTTTGGAGAAGGGAATGAAATTCAAGAAAATGCATATGATAGTCAACGTTTTTGGAGAAGGAAAAGAAATTTCAAAAATTGCATATGATAGTCCGCGTTTTTGGAGAAGGGAAAGAAATTTCAGATATTGCATATGATAGTCCATGTTTTTTCAGAAGGGAAAGAAATTACAGAAATTGCATATGATAGTCCACGTTTTTGGAGAAGGGAATGAAATTCAAGAAAATGCATATGATAGTCCACGTTTTTGGAGAAGGGAATGAAATTCAAGAAAATGCATATGATAGTCCACGTTTTTGGAGAAGGGAAATAAATTTCATAAATTGCATACGATAGTCCATGTTTTTGGAGAAGGGAAAGAAATTCCAAAAATTGCATATGATAGTCCACGTTTTTTGAGAAGGGAAAGAAATTCTAAAAATTGCATATGATAGTCCACATCGTTGGAGAAGGGAAAGAAATTTCAGAAATTGCATATGATAGTCAAGGTTTTTGGAGAAGGGAAAGAAATTCCAGAAATTGCATATGATAGTCCATGTTTTTGGAGAAGGGAAAGAAATTCAAGAATATGCATATGATAGTCCACGTTTTTTGAGAAGAGAGAGAAATTCCAAAAATTGCATATAATAGTCCACGTTTTTCGAGAAGGGAAAGAAATTTTAGAAATTGTTTATGATAGTCCAAGTTTTTAGAGAAGGGAAAGAAATTCCAAAAATTGCTTATCTTAATCCACGTTTTTTGAAAGAAATTCCAGAAATTGCATGTAATGGTCCACGTTTTTTGAGAAGGGAAAGAAATTCCAAAAATTGCATATGATACTCCACGTTTTTGGAGAAGGGGAAGAAATTCCAGAAATTGCATATGATAGTCCACGTTTTTGGAGAAGGGAAATAAATTCAAGAAATTGCATATGATAATCCACGTTTTTGGAGAAGGGAAAGAAATTCACAAAATTGCATATGATAGTCCAAGTTTTGGAAGAAGGGAAAGAAATTTTAGAAATTGCTTATGATCGTCCTCGTTAATGGAGAAGGGAAAGAAATTCCACAAATTGTATATCATAGTCCACGTTTTTGGAAAGAAGTTCCAGAAATTGCATATAATAGTCCACGTTTTTTGAGAAGGGAAAGAAATTCCAAAAATTGCATATGCTAGTCCATGTTTTTGGAGAAGGGAAAGAAATTTTAGAAATTGCTTATGATAGTCCATGTTTTTGGAGAAGGGAAAGAAATTCCATAAATTGCTTATCATAGTTCACGTTTTTGGAGAAGGGAAAGAAATTTTAGAAATTGCATATGATAGTCCAGGTTTTTGGTGAAGGGAAAGAAATTCCAGAAATTGCATATGATAGTCCATGTTTTTGGAGAAGGGAAAGAAATTCAAGAAATGCATATGATAGTCCACGTTTTTTGAGAAGAGAGAGAAATTCCAAAAATTGCATATAATAGTCCACGTTTTTGGAGAAGGGAAAGAAATTTTAGAAATTGCTTATGATAGTCCACGTTTTTGGAGAAGGGAAAGAAATTCCATAAATTTCTTATCATAATCCACGTTTTTTGAAAGAAATTCCAGAAATTGCATATAATGGTCCATGTTTTTTGAGAAGGGAAAGAAATTCCAAAAATTGCATATGATAGTCCACGTTTTTGGAGAAGGGAAAAAAATTCAAGAAATTGCATATGATAGTCCACGTTTTTGGAGAAGGGAAATAAATCCAGAAATTGCATATGATAGTCCACGTTTTTTGAGAAGGGAAATAAATTCAACAAAATTCATTTGGTAGTCCACGTTTTGGGAGAAGGGAAAGAAATTTTAGAAATTGCTTATGATAATCCTCGTTATTGGAGAAGGGAAAGAAATTAAATAAATTGTATATCATAGTCCACGTTTTTGGAAAGAAGTTCCAGAAATTGCATATAATAGTCCACGTTTTTTGAGAAGGGAAAGAAATTCCAAAAATTGCATATGATAGTCCATGTTTTTAGAGAAGGAAAAAAAATTTCCGAAATTGCATATGATAGTCCATGTTTTTGGAGAAGGGAAAGTAATTATAGAAATTGCATATGATAGTCCACGTTTTTGGAGAAAGGAATGAAATTCCAAAAATTGCTTATGATAGTCCATGTTTTTTGGTAGGGAAATAAATTCAAGAAAATGCATATGATAGTCCATGTTTTTTGAGAAGGGATAGAAATTCCAAAATTGCATATGATAGTCCACATTTTTGGAGAAGGGAAAGAAATTTTAGAAATTGCTTATGATAATCGACATTTTTAGAAAAGGGAAAGAAATTCCATAAACTGCATATCATAGTCCACGTTTTTGGAAAGAAATCCCAAAAATTGCATACGATAGTCCACGTTTTTAGAGAAGGGAAAGAAATTTCAAAAATTGCATATGATAGTCCACGTTTATCGAAAAGGGAATGAAATTCGAGAAAATGCATATTATATTCCACGTTTTTGGAGAAGGGAATGAAATTCAAGAAAATGCATATGATAGTCAACGTTTTTGGAGAAGGAAAAGAAATTTCAAAAATTGCATATGATAGTCCGCGTTTTTGGAGAAGGGAAAGAAATTTCAGATATTGCATATGATAGTCCATGTTTTTTCAGAAGGGAAAGAAATTACAGAAATTGCATATGATAGTCCACGTTTTTGGAGAAGGGAATGAAATTCAAGAAAATACATATGATAGTCCACGTTTTTGGAGAAGGGAATGAAATTCAAGAAAATGCATATGATAGTCCACGTTTTTGGAGAAGGGAAATAAATTTCATAAATTGCATACGATAGTCCACGTTTTTGGAGAAGGGAAAGAAATTCCAAAAATTGCATATGATAGTCCACGTTTTTTGAGAAGGGAAAGAAATTCTAAAAATTGCATATGATAGTCCACATCGTTGGAGAAGGGAAAGAAATTTCAGAAATTGCATATGATAGTCAAGGTTTTTGGAGAAGGGAAAGAAATTCCAGAAATTGCATATGATAGTCCATGTTTTTGGAGAAGGGAAAGAAATTCAAGAATATGCATATGATAGTCCACGTTTTTTGAGAAGAGAGAGAAATTCCAAAAATTGCATATAATAGTCCACGTTTTTCGAGAAGGGAAAGAAATTTTAGAAATTGCTTATGATAGTCCAAGTTTTTAGAGAAGGGAAAGAAATTCCAAAAATTGCTTATCTTAATCCACGTTTTTTGAAAGAAATTCCAAAAATTGCATATAATGGTCCACGTTTTTTGAGAAGGGAAAGAAATTCCAAAAATTGCATATGATACTCCAAGTTTTTGGAGAAGGGGAAGAAATTCCAGAAATTGCATATGATAGTCCACGTTTTTGGAGAAGGGAAATAAATTCAAGAAATTGCATATGATAGTCCACGTTTTTGGAGAAGGGAAAGAAATTCACAAAATTGCATATGATAGTCCACGTTTTGGGAGAAGGGATAGAAATTTTAGAAATTGCTTATGATCGTCCTCGTTATTGGAGAAGGGAAAGAAATTCCACAAATTGTATATCATAGTCCATGTTTTTGGAAAGAAGTTCCAGAAATTGCATATAATAGTCCACGTTTTTTGAGAAGGGAAAGAAATTCCAAAAATTGCATATGCTAGTCCAAGTTTTTGGATAAGGGAAAGAAATTTTAGAAATTGCTTATTATAGTCCACGTTTTTGGAGAAGGGAAAGAAATTCCATAAATTGCTTATCATAGTTCACGTTTTTGGAGAAGGGAAAGAAATTTTAGAAATTGCATATGATAATCCAGGTTTTTGGAGAAGGGAAAGAAATTCCAGAAATTGCATATGATAGTCTATGTTTTTGGAGAAGGGAAAGAAATTCAAGAAATGCATATGATAGTCCACGTTTTTTGAGAAGAGAGAGAAATTCCAAAAATTGCATATAATAGTTCACGTTTTTGGAGAAGGGAAAGAAATTTTAGAAATTGCTTATGATAGTCCACGTTTTTGGAGAAGGGAAAGAAATTCCATAAATTTCTTATCATAATCCACGTTTTTTGAAAGAAATTCCAGAAATTGCATATAATGGTCCACGTTTTTTGAGAAGGGAAAGAAATTCCAAAAATTGCATATGATAGTCCACGTTTTTGGAGAAGGGAAAAAAATTCAAGAAATTGCATATGATAGTCCACGTTTTTGGAGAAGGGAAATAAATCCAGAAATTGCATATGATAGTCCACGTTTTTGGAGAAGGGAAAGAAATTCACAAAATTGCATATGATAGTCCAAGTTTTGGGAGAAGGGAAAGAAATTTTAGAAATTGCTTATGATCGTCCTCGTTATTGGAGAAGGGAAAGAAGTTCCACATGTAGATGTTGTTGATTGGCTGTAATTTTTGGTAAAACTAATTGTGGTTCTATCTTGTCAAACCTGGTGTCATGACATGCATTCTACTGTTGTGAAGTTTTTCCTTATGCAGGCCTTTACCTGATGTCAAGGCCGATGTCATGACATTCGCAGCTGTTACGTTCTTTTCTATTTCTATTTATGGTTATGTGATCTGATAAGATCCTATGCGCTTTATTTGGTAATGATGGATTCTGATCTGATTCAAGGACGTCTTTGATGGTTATTATTTTTAGTTCCTTGATTTATGGAGATTAGTTTTATTAGGGTTAAAACTATTTGTGGATCCAAGGCCCAGCTGCTGTATTTTTATGAAGGCTATATATTCTACGTAAGAGCTGCTGATGACGTTAGGGTTTTTGGTTGAGAAGCTTTAAGAGTTCGTTGTTTAAGTTTTCGTTCTAGCTTTCTTGTAAGCCAAACAATCATCATGATGGTTGTCTTGGTCTAGGTGTTTTTATTTGAGTTGTAAGAAGTACTCAAAGCTTTTAAGCAAGAGTACTATTGTACTTGATCAAAGCTTTTAAGCAAGATCAAGTTGTGTCTTAGAAGTGTGTCTTCTTTTGTTATTCGTTGACTGTTTTTCATCACTGCTGTGATTGAGGGGGAGTGAGTAGGATCTCTGATCTAAGTTGTTTAGATTGAAGTTGCATTGGGTAGATATTAAGTGAAAGGAGTAATCTTGATCTGTATTACCTTTAAATTGATATTACTTATAGTGGACTTCCTCCCTGGCTTGGTAGCCCCCAGATGTAGGTGTGTTTGCACCGAACTGGGTTAACAACTTTCTTGTGTTGTTATTCTGTTTACTTCTTGTTCATTTGTTTTAAAAGCATTCAGATAGTAATGTCGTAACATCCTTCTCGACATCAAGTGTCTGAGTCCAGAATTTCAATTGGCATCAGAGCAGGCACCCTGCCTGTTTTTACTGGGTGAGATCTAGGGACAATATTTTCTGGTACTATGGACAAAGAAGGTGGTGGATTTGTGATTAGACCACCCATTCTGGATGGTTCCAATTATGATTATTGGAAACCTCGCATGGTAGCTTTTCTGAAATCCGTGGATAGTAAAGCATGGAGAGCTGTGAACAAAGGATGGGAACATCCTGTCATTACTGATAAAGATGGCAAGAAAACTCTTAAACCAGAGGAAGAATGGGACAAAGATGAAGAGGCATTGGCGCTTGGCAACTCTAAAGCCTTAAATGCTTTATTCAATGGAATTGATAGGAATATATTCAGACTGGTACACCAGTGTGAACTAGCCAAAGATGTCTGGGATACCCTCAAGACTACTCATGAGGGCACCTCCAAAGTGAAGATGTCAAGACTTCAACTGCTAACTACGAAGTTTGAAAATCTGAGGATGAGAGATGATGAAAGTATTAAGGATTTTCATATGAATATACTTGATATTGCTAATACCTCAGGAGCTTTGGGAGAGAAAATGTCTGATGAAAAGCTGGTGAGAAAAATCCTTAGGTCCCTACCTAAGAGATTTGATATGAAAGTTACAGCTATAGAAGAGGCACAGGGCATCAGCAAAATGAAGGTAGAAGAGTTAATTGGATCTCTTCAAACCTTTGAGATGGGGATCAGTGAAAATTCTGAAAAGAAGAACAAAAGCATAGCTTTTGTGTCCAACTCTCAAGAAGAAGCAGAGGAAAGTAGAGAAGAGAATCTATCTGAATCTATAGCTATACTTGGTAAACAATTCAACAAAATTATGAGAAGAATGGATCAGAAGCCAAGACCTAATGCCAAGAACATCTCATCTGACATCAGTAGATCCTATGACTCTGGCAGAAGAGCAAAACCAGAAGAAAAATACAATCACAGCAAAGGGATTCAATGTCATGGATGTGAAGGGTATGGACATATTAGAGCTGAATGTCCCACTTATCTCAAGAAACAAAAGAAAGGATTGTCAGTCTCCTGGTCTGATGAAGATTCTGAAAGTGATTTTGAAGAAGAATCAGCCAAACATGTTACAGCCCTTACTGGGGTTTGCAATTCTGATGAAGATTCTAGTGAAGATGAGCTAACCTTTGAAGAACTGGCAACCTCCTACAGAAAGCTGTGTATCAGAAGTGCTGAAGTTTGTCAACAAGGTGAAAAGCAGAAGAAATACATAGTTCAGTTGGAGGCTGATAACAAAGGGCTTAGTAAAACTATATCTGAATTAAACAGTGAAATTATCATGTTACAATCCAAACTCGATCAGATGTCAAAATCTGTAAAAATGTTGAACAGTGGCTCAGATATGTTGGAAGAGATCTTGTAGATTGGAAAAAGTTCAGGAGATATGTCTGGCATAGGATTTATTGGTGCAAAGAAACATTCACAAGACAGTAGCAGAACCAAACCTGAAGCTGAGATGGTGAAACCTATGTCAAAACATGTGACTCAACATCACGAGAAAAGTGAAATGAAGAGAAAGTTTCAAAGATGGAGATGTCATTACTGTGGAAGATTTGGGCACATTAAGCCTTTTTGCTTCAGATTATATGGATACCCAGATCAAGCTCCTTACTACAAACCTAAGCAGATCATGCCCATCCAGAAGCAACAATGGAAACCTAAAAATATGGCTTTAATAGCCCATACATCTCTTAGAGTTTCAGCCAAAGAAGATTGGTATTTTGACAGTGGATGTTCCAGACACATGACTGGAATCAAGAATCTGCTTGTTGATATCAAGAATCCTTCTACTAGCTATGTAACCTTTGGTGATGGAGCTAAAGGAGAAATCAAAGGAGTTGGAAAACTAGACTGTTCAGGAGTACCAAATTTAGAAGGTGTTTTGTTGGTCAAAGGACTGACTGCTAACCTCATAAGCATCAGTCAACTCTGTGACCAAGGATACCAAGTCAACTTCACTAAAGCTGAGTGTGTGGTTACTAATGAAGAAAAGGAAGTAGTAATGAGGGGAGTCAGATCCAAAGATAACTGCTACTTGTGGGTGTCTCATGAATCCAGCTACTCAACTGTTTGTTCTAAAGAAGAAGAAGCAAAGCTGTGGCACCAGAAACTTGGTCACCTTCATCTAAGAGGTATGAAAAGGATTATTTCTCTGGAAGCTATGAGAGGAATTCCTAAACTACAAATTGATGAAGGAAGAATATGTGGTGAATGTCAGGTAGGAAAACAAACCAGGATGTCACATCCAAAGGTTACACATCTGACCACTTCCAGAGTTCTTGAACTGCTCCATATGGACTTAATGGGACCAATGCAAATAGAAAGTCTTGGAGGAAAGAAATATGCTTATGTGGTTGTGGATGACTACTCCAGATACACTTGGGTAAACCTCATCAGAGAAAAGTCAGATGTGTTTGATGTTTTCAAGGATCTATGTCAAAGAGTTCAAAGAGAAAAGGAAAATGGTGTTGTGAGAATTAGAAGTGATCATGGAAAGGAATTTGAGAATCAAAAGTTTGCTGATTTCTGCTCCTCTGAAGGAATACATCATGAATTCTCATCCCCTATTACTCCACAGCAAAATGGGGTTGTTGATAGAAAAAATAGAACTATTCAAGAATCAGCCAGAGCCATGATCCATGCTAAGAATCTTCCTATCTACTTTTGGGCTGAAGCCATGAATACTGCTTGTTATGTCTATAATAGAGTTACCTTAAGAAAAGGAACCTCTACCACCCTATATGAGATCTGGAAGGGAAGAAAACCCACTGTCAAATACTTCCATGTGTTTGGTAGTAAGTGTTACATTCTTGCTGATAGAGATCACAGAAGGAAGATGGATCCCAAGAGTGATGAAGGAATCTTTCTAGGCTACTCTATAAACAGTAGAGCCTATAGAGTGTTCAACTCAAGAACCAGAATAATAATGGAGTCCATAAATGTTGTGGTTGATGATGTTCACACTCAAGCAGATGTCACAGAAGATGTCGGAACATTTTGGGATATTACAGCTGAAGGATCTACAAGAGAAGATGATTGCAATCCTACTATCACAGAATCTGAGACTGAACCTCCTAACAAGATTCCATCTATAAGAGTTCAAAAGAATCATCCTAGTGAACTTATTATAGGAGACCCCAACAGTGGAATTACTACAAGGTCAAGGGAAGTAGTTTCAAACTCTTGTTTTGTGTCAAAAATTGAACCTAAAAATGTCAAGGAAGCATTAACAGATGAGTTCTGGATTAATGCCATGCAGGAAGAACTAGGGCAGTTTGAAAGGAATGAAGTATGGGAGCTGGTACCAAGAACTAAAGGTACTAATGTCATTGGAACAAAATGGGTTTACAAGAACAAGTCAGATGAACTGGGAACTGTTGTCAGGAACAAAGCAAGGCTAGTTGCTCAAGGATACACTCAAGTTGAAGGGATTGACTTTGATGAAACCTTTGCTCCAGTTGCTAGACTTGAGTCAATTAGATTACTACTGGGAGTTGCTTGTATTCTAAAATTCAAACTATACCAGATGGATGTGAAGAGTGCTTTCTTGAATGGATACTTGAGTGAGGATGTTTATGTGGAGCAATCTAAAGGTTTTGCTGATCCAAATCATCCTGACTATGTGTACAAACTAAGAAAAGCTCTTTGTGGCCTAAAACAAGCCCCTAGAGCTTGGTATGAGAGACTAACTGAATTTCTTACTGGTAATGGGTACAGAAAAGGAGGAATAGATAAAACACTTTTTGTTAAAGATGAAGGAGGAAAGATCCTGATTGCTCAAATCTATGTGGATGATATTGTGTTTGGTGGGATGTCAGACAAGATGACCAGACATTTTGTTGATCAGATGCAATCAGAATTTGAAATGAGCCTTGTTGGAGAATTAACTTATTTTCTTGGGCTGCAAGTTAAACAGATGGAAGATTCAATCTTTCTCTCTCAGAGTAAGTATGCTAAAAACATTGTTAAAAAGTTTGGAATGGAAAATGCTACTCACAAAAGAACACCAGCTCCTACTCACTTAAAGTTGTCAAAAGATGAAAAGGGAACCAGTGTAGATCAAAGTTTATATAGAAGCATGATAGGAAGTCTGCTGTATCTCACAGCCAGTAGACCTGATATTGCTTTTGCTGTTGGGGTGTGTGCTAGGTATCAAGCAGATCCAAAGATCAGTCATATCAATCAAGTCAAGAGGATCCTGAAATATGTCAATGGAACTTGTGAGTATGGGATGCTCTACTCTCATGGGTGTGAACCTATTCTCACTGGATATTGTGATGCAGATTGGGCTGGAAGTGCTGATGACAGAAAAAGTACTTCAGGAGGATGTTTCTTCTTGGGGAATAATCTCATTTCATGGTTCAGCAAGAAACAAAACTGTGTGTCTTTATCCACTACAGAGGCAGAATACATTGCAGCTGGTAGTAGTTGCTCTCAGCTTGTTTGGATGAAACAAATGTTAACAGAATACAATGTCACACAAGATGTCATGACATTATATTGTGATAACTTAAGTGCCATTAACATCTCAAAGAATCCCATTCAGCACAGCAGGACCAAGCATATTGATATTAGACACCATTACATTAGAGATCTTGTTGAGGATAAAATAATTGCCTTGGAACATGTTGCTACAAATCTTCAACTGGCTGACATTTTCACAAAAGCTTTGGATGCAAATCAATTTGAAAATCTAAGAAGTAAACTAGGCATTTGTCTTTGTGAAGGATTATAGCAATTAATTGGGTGTGGGGCCAGCATTATTTCTCTCTCCAAATATTTGATATCATTACACATTAAAGTGTGTTTTCCCCCCTTTTTACAATCTGCCCAAACGGTTTCCATTCCCTCAAAACCTATCCTCCACAGTCACGCTATCTCTCTGTTTTTCTGCATTCACAAACCTTTACCCAGCTTTCCATTTTCTCTCACCATGTCTCAGAGTTCTCCCTCAAAGAAATCTTCTCCTTCCTCTGAAACAGCATCAGGATCTAGGGCACCCAATGTGGTGAGTGATCAAGATGTTGTGTTGAATGTTGTACCATTGAACTCTGTTCCTGCTACCGATCCTGTTCGTAATCCACCAAGAAAGATGCATGCAAGAAAATCAACTGGTGGATCTGTTCCAGAAACTTTTTCTGTTCAAGGTAGAGAGGGCTCTGCTTATGTTCACAATGCGATTGCAGATATTGTCACAAGAATCTTGAATGAAGGGCACCAGGTTGATGGAATATCTGTTCCTCTAGCCCAAATTCCTGCCTCTGAGAACAGCAAAGATGATCAAGATGGTCAAGATGATGCTAGCAAAGATCAGGGTGATGTTGAGACATCTGTTGACAACAATGATGAGAAGACCCCTGGTGACAAAGATGTTGAGACATCTGAAGCTATCAATGTTGAAACATCTGGTACTAAAGATGCTGAGATTCTTGAACCTGAGAAAGCTGAAGAGGTTCCTGTTGCTCCTTCTAAAGAAACCCCTAATGAAGGCCCTACTGTGCATGATGTGGTGAATCTGGATGATCTGGATGATTCTATTGACATTGCTGATGATGAGCTCATCTCTAGCATATCTCATAGTGTCAAGACTCGTAAGGGAAAACAGGTTTGTGATCAAGATCTTTCCAAACCTCAAGCTACTCCTCAAGTTACTCCTCAAAAGAAGGTCACTATAAAGAAGATCAAGAAGGTCCTTGCTGAACCTTCAACCACTGGGAGCAAGACTGCTGTGAAGAAGAGGAAGGAAAGAAGTGTTTCTGCCCCTGAAGATGATGTCTTAAGTGATGTCCCTGACATCCCATCAAAGAAGAAGATTGCTGTCACAAAATCCTCCACAAAGGTTCGTGATGTTCCTTTGGACAACATTTACTTGCACTATGCTTCAAATGCTATCCAGTGGAAGTTTGTTTATCAAAGAAGGCTGGCTCTAGAAAGAGAATTAGCTAATGATGCTCTGGAATGTCAAGAGGTCATGAAGCTCATCAAGTCTGCAGGTTTGATTAAAATTGTTACTCATTTCTCTAAGTGTTATGAAATGCTTGTGAAGGAATTTATTGTGAATTTGTCTCAAGATTGTGGTGATGGAAGAACTGATGATTTTCATAAGGTGTATGTTAGAAGAAAGTGTATAGATTTTTCCCCTGCTGTTATCAACCTATATCTAGGTAGAGATGCTGAGGCTCAACCTGAGCTTGAAGTGACTGATAATGAGGTGTGGAAGGTAATCACTGGTGGTAAGGTTAAGAAGTGGCCCATAAAAAGCAAACTGTCTGCTAGTTCTCTTAATGTCAGGTATGCATTGCTGCACAAAATTGGTGCTGCTAACTGGGTGCCTACCAATCACACTTCTACCATTGCTGTTGGCCTAGGAAGATTCATATATGCTGTGGGAACCAAGACAAAATTTGACTATGGGACTTACATATTTGATCAAACTATGAGGCATGTTGGTACCTCTGCTACCAAGCTTCCCATTGCTTTCCCATCTCTGATATGTGGGATAATCCTCAAGCAACACCCTGGAATTCTGAAAAGTAAAGATTCTGTATGTAAGAGGGAGAGTGCTTTGTCTTTTCACTACAAGCTGCTGCAGAGGTCTGATGACATGACATCTGCTGGGACATCACAACCCAGCAAGTCTGTGAACAAAGCTCTTCTTATTGATGAGCTGAAAGAGACCTGTCAAGAGTTGGACAACAGGAAGCTGAAACTTGAAAAGCTCATCCAGAGTCTTGAGCAGTCCACAGATGATGACCTTGCTGGTGAAAAGGATGGTGACAATATGGATGAAGACAAAGGTGTTGAGGAAGAGGCTGAGGAAGAGGCTGAGGATGCTGAGGCTGAGGGTGCTGAAAGTGGGAGTAGTGATGCTGCTGAAGAGACTAGTAGCTCAAGTGATGACAATCCTGGTGGCTCTAGTGATGAAGACAGTGATGGGTCTGATGATTAGCTCTGATTATGATTGTGTTTTGGCTCCTTTTGTGGCTAAAAAGGGGGAGTAATAGTGGTGGTTGTTTTTGTTGTTTTGGTGGTCTTTTGGTTTTTTCTTGGACATGGTTGTTTTTGTTGTTTTCTTTACTTTGGGTGTTACCTGGTTCTCCCTGACAATGACAAGTGGTTTCTGTAACAGTTGATTAAGTAGATATTTTCTGGTTTTCTGGTGATTAATCAAGATGCTGTTGTTGCTTACAGAATTTATTTTTCTGTTGTTGGCTGCTGTGTATGCTCTGATATTTGTTTGGTTACATCTATTAGTGTTTTAGCCAAAAATTTGCCAAAGGGGGAGTTTGTAGATGTTGTTGATTGGCTGTAATTTTTGGTAAAACTAATTGTGGTTCTATCTTGTCAAACCTGGTGTCATGACATGCATTCTACTGTTGTGAAGTTTTTCCTTATGCAGGCCTTTACCTGATGTCAAGGCCGATGTCATGACATTCGCAGCTGTTACGTTCTTTTCTATTTCTATTTATGGTTATGTGATCTGATAAGATCCTATGCGCTTTATTTGGTAATGATGGATTCTGATCTGATTCAAGGACATCTCTGATGGTTATAATTTTTAGTTCCTTGATTTATGGAGATTAGTTTTATTAGGGTTAAAACTATTTGTGGATCCAAGGCCCAGCTGCTGTATTTTTATGAAGGCTATATATTCTACGTAAGAGCTGCTGATGACGTTAGGGTTTTTGGTTGAGAAGCTTTAAGAGTTCGTTGTTTAAGTTTTCGTTCTAGCTTTCTTGTAAGCCAAACAATCATCATGATGGTTGTCTTGGTCTAGGTGTTTTGATTTGAGTTGTAAGAAGTACTCAAAGCTTTTAAGCAAGAGTACTATTGTACTTGATCAAAGCTTTTAAGCAAGATCAAGTTGTGTCTTAGAAGTGTGTCTTCTTTTGTTATTCGTTGACTGTTTTTCATCACTGCTGTGATTGAGGGGGAGTGAGTAGGATCTCTGATCTAAGTTGTTTAGATTGAAGTTGCATTGGGTAGATATTAAGTGAAAGGAGTAATCTTGATCTGTATTACCTTTAAATTGATATTACTTATAGTGGACTTCCTCCCTGGCTTGGTAGCCCCCAGATGTAGGTGTGTTTGCACCGAACTGGGTTAACAACTTTCTTGTGTTGTTATTCTGTTTACTTCTTGTTCATTTGTTTTAAAAGCATTCAGATAGTAATGTCGTAACATCCTTCTCGACATCGCGTGTCTGAGTCCAGAATTTCACCACAAATTGTATATCATAGTCCACGTTTTTGGAAAGAAGTTCCAGAAATTGCATATAATAGTCCACGTTTTTTGAGAAGGGAAAGAAATTCCAAAAATTGCATATGCTAGTCCAAGTTTTTGGAGAAGGGAAAGAAATTTTAGAAATTGCTTATGATAGTCCACGTTTTTGGAGAAGGGAAAGAAATTCCATAAATTGCTTATCATAGTTCACGTTTTTGGAGAAGGGAAAGAAATTTTAGAAATTGCATATGATAGTCCAGGTTTTTGGAGAAGGGAAAGAAATTCCAGAAATTGCATATGATAGTCCATGTTTTTGGAGAAGGGAAAGAAATTCAAGAAATGCATATGATAGTCCACGTTTTTTGAGAAGAGACAGAAATTCCAAAAATTGCATATAATAGTCCACGTTTTTGGAGAAGGGAAAGAAATTTTAGAAATTGCTTATGATAGTCCACGTTTTTGGAGAAGGGAAAGAAATTCCATAAATTTCTTATCATAATCCACGTTTTTTGAAAGAAATTCCAGAAATTGCATATAATGGTCCACGTTTTTTGAGAAGGGAAAGAAATTCCAAAAATTGCATATGATAGTCCACGTTTTTGGAGAAGGGAAAAAAATTCAAGAAATTGCACATGATAGTCCACGTTTTTGGAGAAGGGAAATAAATCCAGAAATTGCATATGATAGTCCACGTTTTTTGAGAAGGGAAATAAATTCAACAAAATTCATTTGGTAGTCCACGTTTTGGGAGAAGGGAAAGAAATTTTAGAAATTGCTTATGATAATCCTCGTTTTTGGAGAAGGGAAAGAAATTAAATAAATTGTATATCATAGTCCACGTTTTTGGAAAGAAGTTCCATAAATTGCATATAATAGTCCACGTTTTTTAAGAAGGGAAAGAAATTCCAAAAATTGCATATGATAGTCCATGTTTTTAGAGAAGGAAAAAAAATTTCCGAAATTGCATATGATAGTCCATGTTTTTGGAGAAGGGAAAGTAATTATAGAAATTGCATATGATAGTCCACGTTTTTGGAGAAAGGAATGAAATTCCAAAAATTGCTTATGATAGTCCATGTTTTTTGGTAGGGAAAAAAATTCAAGAAAATGCATATGATAGTCCATGTTTTTTGAGAAGGGATAGAAATTCCAAAATTGCATATGATAGTCCACATTTTTGGAGAAGGGAAAGAAATTTTAGAAATTGCTTATGATAATCGACATTTTTAGAAAAGGGAAAGAAATTCCATAAACTGCATATCATAGTCCACGTTTTTGGAAAGAAATCCTAAAAATTGCATACGATAGTCCACGTTTTTAGAGAAGGGAAAGAAATTTCAAAAATTGCATATGATAGTCCACGTTTATCGAAAAGGGAATGAAATTCGAGAAAATGCATATGATATTCCACGTTTTTGGAGAAGGGAATGAAATTCAAGAAAATGCATATGATAGTCAACGTTTTTGGAGAAGGAAAAGAAATTTCAAAAATTGCATATGATAGTCCACGTTTTTGGAGAAGGGAAAGAAATTTCAGATATTGCATATGATAGTCCATGTTTTTTCAGAAGGGAAAGAAATTACAGAAATTGCATATGATAGTCCACGTTTTTGGAGAAGGGAATGAAATTCAAGAAAATGCATATGATAGTCCACGTTTTTGGAGAAGGGAATGAAATTCAAGAAAATGCATATGATAGTCCACGTTTTTGGAGAAGGGAAATAAATTTCATAAATTGCATACGATAGTCAACGTTTTTGGAGAAGGGAAAGAAATTCCAAAAATTGCATATGATAGTCCACGTTTTTTGAGAAGGGAAAGAAATTCTAAAAATTGCATATGATAGTCCACATCGTTGGAGAAGGGAAAGAAATTTCAGAAATTGCATATGATAGTCAAGGTTTTTGGAGAAGGGAAAGATATTCCAGAAATTGCATATGATAGTCCATGTTTTTGGAGAAGGGAAAGAAATTCAAGAATATGCATATGATAGTCCTCGTTTTTTGAGAAGAGAGAGAAATTCCAAAAATTGCATATAATAGTCCACGTTTTTGGAGAAGGGAAAGAAATTTTAGAAATTGCTTATGATAGTCCACGTTTTTGGAGAAGGGAAAGAAATTCCAAAAATTGCTTATCTTAATCCACGTTTTTTGAAAGAAATTCCAGAAATTGCATATAATGGTCCACGTTTTTTGAGAAGGGAAAGAAATTCCAAAAATTGCATATGATACTCCAAGTTTTTGGAGAAGGGGAAGAAATTCAAGAAATTGCATATGATAGTCCACGTTTTTGGAGAAGGGAAATAAATTCAAGAAATTGCATATGATAGTCCACGTTTTTGGAGAAGGGAAAGAAATTCACAAAATTGCATATGATAGTCCACGTTTTGGGAGAAGGGATAGAAATTTTAGAAATTGCTTATGATCGTCCTCGTTATTGGAGAAGGGAAATAAATTCCACAAATTGTATATCATAGTCCATGTTTTTGGAAAGAAGTTCCAGAAATTGCATATAATAGTCCACGTTTTTTGAGAAGGGAAAGAAATTCCAAAAATTGCTTATGCTAGTCCAAGTTTTTGGAGAAGGGAAAGAAATTTTAGAAATTGCTTATGATAGTCCACGTTTTTGGAGAAGGGAAAGAAATTCCATAAATTGCTTATCATAGTTCACGTTTTTGGAGAAGGGAAAGAAATTTTAGAAATTGCATATGATAATCCAGGTTTTTGGAGAAGGGAAAGAAATTCCAGAAATTGCATATGATAGTCCATGTTTTTGGAGAAGGGAAAGAAATTCAAGAAATGCATATGATAGTCCACGTTTTTTGAGAAGAGAGAGAAATTCCAAAAATTGCATATAATAGTCCACGTTTTTGGAGAAGGGAAAGAAATTTTAGAAATTGCTTATGATAGTCCACGTTTTTGGAGAAGGGAAAGAAATTCCATAAATTTCTTATCATAATCCACGTTTTTTGAAAGAAATTCCAGAAATTGCATATAATGGTCCACGTTTTTTGAGAAGGCAAAGAAATTCCAAAAATTGCATATGATCGTCCACGTTTTTGGAGAAGGGAAAAAAATTCAAGAAATTGCATATGATAGTCCACGTTTTTGGAGAAGGGAAATAAATCCAGAAATTGCATATGATAGTCCACGTTTTTGTAGAAGGGAAATAAATTCAACAAAATTCATTTGGTAGTCCACGTTTTGGGAGAAGGGAAAGAAATTTTAGAAATTGCTTATGATAATCCTCGTTATTGGAGAAGGGAAAGAAATTAAATAAATTGTATATCGTAGTCCACGTTTTTGGAAAGAAGTTCCAGAAATTGCATATAATAGTCCACGTTTTCTGAGAAGGGAAAGAAATTCCAAAAATTGCATATGATAGTCCATGTTTTTAGAGAAGGAAAAAAAAATTCCGAAATTGCATATGATAGTCCATGTTTTTGGAGAAGGGAAAGTAATTATAGAAATGGCATATGATAGTCCACGTTTTTGGAGAAAGGAATGAAATTCCAAAAATTCCTTATGATAGTCCATGTTTTTTGGTAGGGAAATAAATTCAAGAAAATGCATATGATAGTCCATGTTTTTTGAGAAGGGATAGAAATTCCAAAATTGCATATGATAGTCCACGTTTTTGGAGAAGGGAAAGAAATTTTAGAAATTGCTTATGATAATCGACATTTTTAGAAAAGGGAAAGAAATTCCATAAACTGCATATCATAGTCCACGTTTTTGGAAAGAAATCCCAAAAATTGCATACGATAGTCCACGTTTTTAGAGAAGGGAAAGAAATTTCAAAAATTGCATATGATGGTCCACGTTTTTGGAGAAGGGAATGAAATTCGAGAAAATGCATATGATATTCCACGTTTTTGGAGAAGGGAATGAAATTCAAGAAAATGCATATGATAGTCCACGTTTTTGGAGAAGGGAAAGAAATTTCAAAAATTGCATATGATAGTCCACATTTTTGGAGAAGGGAAAGAAATTTCAGATATTGCATATGATAGTCCATGTTTTTTCAGAAGGGAAAGAAATTCCAGAAATTGCATATGATAGTCCACGTTTTTGGGAAAAGGGAATGAAATTCAAGAAAATGCATATTGTAACACCCATATATAAATACATACATCAAAGCATATACATATACATGAATCCAAGTATTTAGTACTGAAAATACTTATAAGTTCCTAGTCAACACATTATGCATATTAATGCCCTAAATTCAAAAGTTCTAACAACGGCATAATACATACAAGATGTTCAAAACAAAATACTAAGAACTAGATTAACAATGATCACAAAAGAAAATCCACAACGGAAGCTTCGCCATATCCAAAATAAGCATAAGGAATAAGAAATCAAACTGCTTTCTCCTAAACCTTCGCGGAACC
Organism: Vicia villosa; assembly: GCF_029867415.1. Lineage (NCBI taxonomy): Eukaryota > Viridiplantae > Streptophyta > Magnoliopsida > Fabales > Fabaceae > Vicia > Vicia villosa. Next base: position 3,457,931 of record NC_081185.1, read on the forward strand.
TGAAGTACCTGAAATCAATATATAATGGGGTGAGATACAAAATCTCAGTGAGTTCCCTATCCTATGGATCCTCTCGGCTTTACAAGGTTCTAACCTATAAGTCTCAAGTCATAAAAGGAACTAGACCTTGAGTTCTCATACTAACATTATATGGAGTCATACTTAGAGTTCAACAACTCAAACACAAGATTACTAATCGGAAACCAATACCAAGGCATCCCTATATTCCCGTCCCCTTCTACGTCTAGGAGGTGGCACGAGTCATGGATCCTTTGGAAAATCTTGACATACGAAATGGATTCGGATTCATGAGCCTTTCCCCATGAATCGTCACTTCACATGGCCCGTACACCATCACAAGTCTCTACCCGTAGGTTCCATTCATACACAAAAGCGGGAATCAAACCTGCCAAGATTATTTGTGCCTCTCTGCACAGTGCCTCTCTGCATGAAGAATGCCTGCTAGGATTCAAAAGAAAAAAATAAAGAAATAAAGAATACAATGGTTCCGATTAATACATCATACAATGGTGATCGCTCACGCAAACCACTAGGCCTGTTAGCCTTTCGTCATAAGATTCCAAACATGTATGTTCCATATAACGTCTCATCCTAGGTTTCTTTGTTAAGCTACATAACCTAACAATTCCTAGTTTCCTCACTTAACCTTTATTCACATAACAATGAAGTTATTCAAACGTCTCTGATATAAATATATATAACAAAGGTATACCAATCCACCTGCAATAGAACTCAACCAACAATTATTATCATTGTCCGTAAACAATGGTAATTTATCACAATTATAGAGTACACAAGCATCATACCAAAAGCATAGCGTTCACATGATTCCGAACGATAACCGACCCAAGTAATCAAGCAATTCCCGACTCTCGATTAAATAATTCTCCTTTTGTTCCCAAAACCTACACTACTAGAAAGTACCCGCTTCTAGCTTCCTACCACTTCGAACGGCGATTAAAACAGAGTTATGGTTCAAAAGTTATGATCGAAACAGTTTTATCTCATTAAACTAAAGAATTGGCTAAGAAAGCTTCAGTTCGCGCCGCGCAATAGCTAGGTCGCGCCGCGAACCTCAAACAGTGGCAAACCTCACAGAAAACTCGCAGTGTTCGCGCCGCGAAGCCTTGTACGCGCCGCGTACTGATAACAGAACCAAACCCCATAAATCCTTCTGCATGGTTCGCGCCGCCATCTAACGTTCGCGCCGCGAAGCGCACGAAATCAGAAATTTCAGATCTGTTTTCATGCTTCCTCTCATGGTTCAATCCAACCATTTCCACATCTAAACCTGTTCCAGACCATACCAAAGCCTAGAAACAACATACACATGGTACACTTGTGATATACAACACTCAATCATGAACATAGATGAATTTGATCCAAAACCTAGGTTTTTCTATAGAAAACCCCAAATGCAAAACTTATGATTTTCATCCATAAATCAAAAGCTATAAGTTTCTAACTAGAACCCACCTCGATTAAGAGTCGTTGATGTCGAAGATGAGTTAATTCGGCGGAGAAATGATGAAGATCCAAGCTTTTCCTCCTTTCTCCTCTTGCTCTTCCTTCTCTCTACTTCTTCTCTCTATCTTTATCTTTTGATGTAGAATGAAGAAGAAAAGCAAAAAGGAAAAGATATAAGAAAATATCTTTAGTTACACTATTAACTAAAAGTCCAAAAGTATCTCTAATGTACCAATTTATAAAACCTCGGTGCCAGCTAATAACATTAGAGCATTTAATTTAATACGGGGTATTACATCCTCCCCCCCTTAAATAGAAATTCGTCCTCGAATTTAAGAATTACCTGAAAAGGTGAGGGTAAACATCCCGCATTTCCGATTCAAGTTCCCATGTAGCATCACTCGGATGTGTCGCATCCCACTGAAACTTAACAAGAGGAATCTCCTTGTTTCGTAACACTTTAGTCTCTCTTCCCACGATGCGGCTCGGTAAGGGTTCAAAAGTCAAGTCTGATTCTATCTCAATTGCATCTGGTAATACCAGCTGAAAAGGATCGGGAATAAACTTCCGCAGTTGAGACACGTGAAAAACATCATGCATTTCTGATAGAGAAGGTGGTAAGGCTAAACGGTAAGCTACTTCACCAATCCTTTCTAGAATCTCATACGGTCCCACGTATCTCGGACTTAACTTCCTCGACTTAAACGGTCCTTTCAACCTCAATCTCGGAGTAACCTTCAAGAATACATGGTCACCTTCCATAAACTCCAAAGGCCTCCTACGGTTATCCGCATAACTCTTATGACGATCTTGTGCTTGCTTAACCTTCTCACGAATCATTCTAATCTTGTCCGTGGTCTCTTGAATAATTTCGGGTCCCAAAATTCTATCCTCACCAACTTCTGACCAACACAACGGTGTTCTACATTTTCTCCCATACAATGCCTCATAAGGTGCCATACCGATACTCGCGTGATAACTGTTATTGTATGCAAATTCAATCAATGGTAAAAGCTCCTTCCAATTTCCTCTACTTTCAAGCACACAAGCTCTTAACATATCTTCCAAGGTTTGTATCGTTCGCTCCGTTTGACCATCCGTTTGAGGGTGGTTCGACGTGCTCAAACATAATTTAGATCCCATCGCTTGTTGAAAAGCTCTCCAAAACCTCGAAGTGAACTTTGGATCTCTATCCGACACAATACTAGAGGGTACACCGTGCAACTTCACAATCTCTGCGACAAATAACCGTGCAAGATGACTTGCCTTGTAAGTAGTCTTCACGGCTAAGAAATGTGCAGATTTCGTCAACCGATCTACAATTACCCAAATAGAATCATATCCACCTTGAGTACGAGGTAAACTAACCGCAAAATCCATTGAAATACTATCCCACTTCCATATTGGAATCTCTAGTGGTTGTAACAATCCACCTGGTCTTTGATGTTCAATCTTTACTTGTTGGCATACAGCACACTCCGATACGTACACCGCGACATCTCTTTTCATTCCGGACCACCAATAATCTCTTTTCAAATCTTGATGCATTTTTGAAGAACCCGGATGTATAGTGAAAGCACCCTTGTGAGCTTCATCCAAAATCCTTCTTTTCAATAACGCATCGTCCGGAACACAAATCCTCTGATTAAACATAATCACTCCATCCGTAGCTCAAGTAAACCCTGGTTGAACCAACACCTCTTGTAACTTAGCATCCGACACTTGTGCTTGTTGAACGTCATTTCTCAAAAGAGAATTAACATTCAAGTTTCCCATCAATACTCCATTTTGGGTCCAAACAAATTGAAGGTTGAGATCTCGAAATTTTTCCAATAATGCATACTCTAACATCATCAATTCGGCCCTCTTTAACACCTTCCGACTCAAGGAATCCGCCACTTTATTTGCCTTTCCTGGATGATACTTCAAGTCAAAATCATAATCCTTCAAGTATTCCATCCACCGCCTCTGACGCATATTCAACTCCTTCTGATCGAAAAGGTACTTTAAACTCTTGTGGTCACTGAACATTTCAAAATGAACTCCATACAAGTAATGACGCCACACCTTTAGGGTAAAAACAACCGCAGCCAATTCTAAATCATGAGTTGGATAATTCTCTTCGTGAACTTTTAACTGTCGAGATGTGTATGCTACCACCTGACCATCCTGCATCAATACTCCTCCTAATCCTTTCTTGGAAGCATCGCAAAATACTTCATAGGACTTATTTGGATCAGGAACGATTAAAACAGGAGCAGTCGTCAATCTTTCCTTCAAGCCCATGAAACTTTGTTCTCACCCCGAATCCCAATCATAAGGACACTCCTTCCGAGTAAGTCTAGTCATTGGTAAAGCCAATTGAGAAAACCCTTTTATAAATCTTCTGTAGTAGCCGGCTAAGCCCAAGAAACTTCGGACTTCCGAGACATTACTCGGCCTCTCCCAATTAATTACCGCTTCAATTTTTGACGGGTCCACTGCCACACCTCCTTGAGATATGACATGACCAAGAAATCTTACCTCCGTCATCCAAAACTCACACTTGCTTAACTTAGCAAACAATTGATTTTCTAGCAATACCGACAGGACAATCCTCAGGTATTCTTCGTGCTCTTGTGGAGTACGAGAATAAATAAGAATGTCATCAATAAAGACTACCACAAATTGATCTAAGTAAGGCTGGAATATCCGATTCATATAATCCATGAAAACAGCTGGAGCATTCGTAACACCGAAAGGCATTACCAAGAATTCATAATGACCATAACGGGTTCTAAATGCAGTCTTTGGCACATCTGAGCTCTTCACACAGATTTGGTGATAACCTGACTGCAAATCAATCTTCGAGAACACACAGGCTCCTTTCAATTGATCTAACAAGTCGTTTATCCTTGGCAAAGGGTATTTGTTCTTGATGGTGGCCTTATTCAACCGACGGTAATCAATACATAGCCTCATCCCACCATCCTTCTTCTTTACTAACAACACTGGAGCTCCCCATGGTGAGACACTAGGTCGCAAAAAATGTTTAGCCATCAGCTCCTCCAATTGCCCCTTCAATTCTCTTAATTCAAGCGGTGCCATCCGATACGGAGAAACGGATATATGAGCCGTTCCCGGTATCAGGTCAATAGAGAATTCCACTTCCCTTTCCGGAGGAAGAGAAGTGACATCCTCGGGAAAAACATCAGGGAATTCTCTAACAACAGCAATTTGCGAAACCTCTAACTTGTCACCCGTCTCCTCAGTGAGAACCAATAGAACAGACTTCTCTTTCTCAAACAAGAAATTAATCATACCTACCGTACCTTCTAGTATAGTAGTCAACACATCCTTCGGAGTAGCTTCTTCAGATGGAATAGTGATTAACTTCTCTTCACACCCAATGAACACCGAATTAGCAGAAAGCCAATCCATTCCCAAAACAACATCTACCTTCTTAAGTGGTAAGCAAACAAGATCAATTTGGAAATTCCTACCACCCACAGATAACACACAATTTTCACACACCAACGGTGTTTCAACCATTTCATTCATAGCAGTAGTAACCGCCATAGGAGGAAATAAAGGAGTAGCTTGCAACCCAAGTCGCTTCATACATTGCAATGACACAAAAGAGTGTGTTGCTCCACAATCAAATAGAACAAAACAAGAATGCCCATTAATGAAACACGTACCCGCAATCAAAGAGTTATCACTCTTGGTCTTCTTAGCATCCAAGGTGTAAACTCTACCAGTACCCCTTCCTTGTACTTGATTCCTATTCTGAGGACAATTCCTAGCCATATGCCCTTCTTGCTGACAATGAAAACATTTCACCCCTTCAAAGCTACACCTTCCAAGGTGATTCTTACCACAGCTACGACACACCGGAGGTGCACTAGACCGAGAAACTTGCACTTGCTTCCCTTTGAAAGCTTGTGGCCTAGGTCGAAATTGTTGGCTTGGCCTTCCCCTCTCATGTTGATTCTTCTTCTTCAAATCTTCCTCAGCTTGAACATTCTTCAAACTGGTCTCAGCCACATAACATTGTCGCAACACCTCCGTATAAGTAGTGAACTCCCTCTGGGACACACTATGCGAGATATCAGCCCTTAAACCAAACAGAAACTGGTCCACCTTCCAACTCTCATCAGGAGCATACGCGGCCTGCCTAGAGTAAGCAGCCAAAATTTCAAACTTCTCCGCATAAGTAGCCACTGACATATTGTCCTGCCTTAACTGTTGGAACTCCAACTCCTTCTTAGTCCTCAGTGAACTAGGAAAGTATTTCTCCATAAAAGTGGTCTTAAAATTTTCCCATTCCTTAGGTACTTCCTGAGTAGTCATCAAAGCAGAAGCACCCTTCCACCACCTCATAGCTGGACCTTTCAGCGAATGAGAAGCAAACACCACCTTGTTCTCTTCACTACAATGCACGATCTCAAAGATTCCTTCTACATTGGCCACCCACTCATGCGCCTTTATAGGATCTAATCCACCATGAAATTCCGGAGGATTCATGCGAATGAAATCCCTATAAGTCCCACCTACAGCTTCGGGCACAACCACTGGAACATTATGACCGCCATTCATCTGTTGCATCATCTGCAGCATGAACTGATTCTGCTGCTGTTGCATCTGTTGCATGAATTGGGGCCATGGAACATTCGCACCGCCATCCGGTGGATTCACCTGCGGAGGTCGTGTGGGGGGTCGACCACGAGTCCTGCGTCCGTCTGCCATGTTCCTGGAGGTCATCAAAATGGGATTAAGTTGATCAGGCTAAATACCATAGTCATAACACAACAAAACTCATGGGAACACAACACATCTTGGACAGAAAGAAACACTTATAATATCTCATGGCTAGGTCGAGGATACGACCTGCTCTGATACCAACTGTAACACCCATATATAAATACATACATCAAAGCATATACATATACATGAATCCAAGTATTTGGTACTGAAAATACTTATAAGTTCCTAGTCAACACATTATACATATTAATGCCCTAAATACAAAAGTTCTAACAACGGCATAATACATACAAGATGTTCAAAACAAAATACTCTGAACTAGATCAACAATGATCACAAAAGAAAATCCACAACGGAAGCTTCGCCATATCCAAAATAAGCATAAGGAATAAGGAAATCAAACTGTTTTCTCCTTACCCTTCGCGGAACCTGAAGTACCTGAAATCAATATATAATGGGGTGAGATACAAAATCTCAGTGAGTTCCCTATCCTATGGATCATCTCGGCTTTACAAGGTTCTAACCTATAAGTCTCAAGTCATAAAAGGAACTAGACCTTGAGTTCTCATACTAACATTATATGGAATCATACTTAGAGTTCAACAACTCAAACACAAGATTACTAATCGAAAACCAATACCAAGGCATCCCTATATTCCCGTCCCCTTCTACGTCTAGGAGGTGGTACGATTCATGGATCCTTTGGAAAATCTTGACATACGCAATGGATTCGGATTCATGAGCCTTTCCTCATGAATCATCACTTCACATGGCCCATACACCATCACAAGTCTCTACCCGTAGGTTCCATTCGTACACAAAAGCGGGAATCAAACCTGCCAAGATTATTTGTGCCTCTCTGCATGAAGAATGCCTTCTAGCATTCAAAAGAAAAAAAATAAAGAAATAAAGAATACAATGGTTCCGATTAATACATCATACAATGGTGATCGCTCACGCAAACCACTAGGCCTGTTAGCTTTTCGTCATAAGATTCCAAACACGTATGTTCCATATAATGTCTCATCCTAGGTTTCTTTGTTAAGCTACATAACCTAACAATTCCTTGTTTCCTCACTTAACCTTTATTCACATAACAATGAAGTTATTCAACCTCTCTGATATAAATATATATAACAAAGGTATACCAATCCACCTGCAATAGAACTCAACCAACAATTATTATCATTGTCCGTAAATAATGGTAATTTATCACAATTATAGAGTACACAAGCATCATACCAAAAGCATAGCGTTCACATGATTCCGAACGATAACCGACCCAAGTAATCAAGCAATTCCCGACTCTCGATTAAATAATTCTCCTTTTGTTCCCAAAACCTACACTACTAGAAAGTACACGCTTCTAGCTTCCTACCACTTCGAACGGCGATTAAAACAGAGTTATGGTTCAAAAGTTATGATCGAAACAGTTTTATCTCATTAAACTAAAGAATTGGCTAAGAAAGCTTCAGTTCGCGCCGCGCAACAGCTAGGTCGCGCCGCGAATCTCAGACAGTGGCAAACCTCACAGAAAACTCGCAGTGTTCGCACCGCGAAGCCTTGTACGCGCCGCGTACTGATAACAGAACCAAACCCCATAAATCCTTCTGCATGGTTCGCGCCGCCATCTAGCATTCGCGCCGCGAATCGCGCGAAATCAGAAATTTCAGATCTGTTTTCATGCTTCCTCTCATGGTTCAATCCAACCATTTCCACATCTAAACCTGTTCCAGACCACACCAAAGCCTAGAAACAACATACACATGGTACACTTGTGATATACAACACTCAATCATGAACATAGATGAATTTGATCCAAAACCTAGGTTTTTCTATAGAAAACCCCAAATGCAAAACTTATGATTTTCATCCATAAATCAAAAGCTATAAGTTTCTAACTAGAACCCACCTCGATTAAGAGTCGTTGATGTCGAAGATGAGTTGATTCAGCGGAGAAATGATGAAGATCCAAGCTTTTCCTCCTTTCTCCTCTTGCTCTTCCTTCTCTCTACTTCTTCTCTTTATCTTTCTCTTTTGATGTAGAATGAAGAAGAAAAGCAAAAAGGAAAAGATATAAGAAAATATCTTTAGTTACACTACTAACTAAAAGTCCAAAAGTATCTCTAATGTACCAATTTATAAAACCTCGGTGTCAGCTAATAACATTAGAGCATTTAATTTAATACGGGGTATTACACATATGATAGTCCACGTTTTTGGAGAATGGAATGAAATTCAAGAAAATGCATATGATAGTCCACGTTTTTGGAGAAGGGAAATAAATTTCATAAATTGCATACGATAGTCCACGTTTTTGGAGAAGGGAAAGAAATTCCAAAAATTGCATATGATAGTCCACGTTTTTTGAGAAGGGAAAGAATTTCCAAAAATTGCATATGATAGTCCACGTTTTTTGAGAAGGGAAAGAAAATTTAGAAATTTCTTATGATAGTCCATGTTTTTGGAGAAGGGAAAGAAATTCCATAAATTGCTTATCATAATCCACGTTTTTTGAAAGAAATTCCAGAAATTGCATATAATGGTCCACGTTTTTTAAGAAGGGGAAGAAATTCCAAAAATTGCATATGATAGTCCACGTTTTTGGAGAAGGGAAAGAAATTCCATAAATTGCATATGATAGTCCACTTTTTTGGAGAAGGGAAATAAATTCAAGAAAATGCATATGATAGTCCACGTTTTTGGATAAGGGAAAGAAATTCCAAAAATTGAATATGATAGTCCACGTTTTGGGAAAAGGGAAAGAAATTTTAGAAATTGCTTATGATAGTCCTCGTTATTGGAGAAGGGAAAGAAATTCCATAAATTGTATATCATAGTCCATGTTTTTGGAAAGAAGTTCCAGAAATTGCATATAATAGTCCACGTTTTTTGAGAAAGGAAAGAAATTCCAAAAATTGCATATGATAATCCACGTTTTTGGAAAAGGGAGAGAAATTTTAGAAATTGCTTATGATAGTCCACGTTTTTGGAGAAGGGAAAGAAATTCCATAAATTGCTTATCATAGTCCACGTTTTTGGAAAGAAATTCCAGAAATTGCATATAATAGCCCATGTTTTTTGAGAAGGGAAAGAAATTCTAAAAATTGCATATGATAGTCCACGTCGTTGGAGAAGGGAAAGAAATTTCAGAAATTGCATATGATAGTCCAGGTTTTTGGAGAAGGGAAAGAATTTCCAAAAATTGCATATGATAGTCCATGTTTTTGGAGAAGGGAAAGAAATTCAAGAAAATGCATATGATAGTCCACGTTTTTTGAGAAGAGAAAGAAATTCCAAATATTGCATATAATAGTCCATGTTTTTGGAGAAGGGAAAGAAATTTTAGAAATTGCTTATGATAGTCCACGTTTTTGGAGAAGGGAAAGAAATTTCATAAATTGCTTATCATAATCCATGTTTTTTGAAAGAAATTCCACAAATTGCATATAATGGTCCAAGTTTTTTGAGAAGGGAAAGAAATTCCAAAAATTGCATATGAAAGTCCACGTTTTTGGAGAAGGTAAAGAAATTCAAGAAATTGCATATGATAGTCCACGTTTTTGGAGAATGGAAATAAATTCAAGAAAATGCATATGATAGTCCACGTTTTTGGAGAAGGGAAAGAAATTCCAAAAATTGCATATGATAGGCCATGTTTTGGGAGAAGGGGAAGAAATTTTAGAAACTGCTTATGATAGTCCTCGTTATTGGAGAAGGGAAAGAAATTAAATAAATTGTATATCATAGTCGACGTTTTTGGAAAGAAGTTCCAGAAATTGCATTTAATAGTCCACGTTTTTTGAGAAGGGAAAGAAATTCCAAAAATTGCATATGATAGTCCATAATTTTAGAGAAGGGAAAAAATTATCAGAAATTGCATATGATAGTCCATGTTTTTGGAGAAGGGAAATAAATTCAACAAAATGCATATGATAGTCCATGTTTTTTTAGAAGGGATAGAAATTCCAAAAATTGCTAATGATAGTCCACGTTGTTGGAGAAGGGAGAGAAATTTCAGAAATTGCTTATGATAATCCACGTTTTTAGAGAAGGGAAAGAAAATCCATAAATTGCATATGATAGTCCACGTTTTGGGAGAAGGGAAAGAAATTTTAGAAATTGATTATGATAGTCCACGTTTTTGGAGAAGGGAAAGAAATTCCATAAATTGCATATGATAGTCCACGTTTTTGGAAAGAAGTTCCAGAAATTGCATATAATAGTCCACGTTTTTTGAGAAGGGAAAGAAATTCCAAAAATTGCATATGATAGTCCATGTTTTTAGAGAAGTGAAAAAATTTCAGAAATTCCATATGATAGTCCATGTTTTTGGAGAAGGGAAATAAATTCAAGAAAATGCATATGATAGTCCATGTTTTTTGAGAAGGGATAGAAATTCCAGAAATTGCTAACGATAGTCAATGTTGTTGGAGAAGGGAAAGAAATTTTAGAAATTGCTTATGATAATCCACGTTTTTAGAGAAGGGAAAGAAATTCCATAAATTGCATATGATAGTCCACGTTTTGGGAGAAGGGAAAGAAATTTTAGAAATTGATTATGATAGTCCACGTTTTTGGAGAAGGGAAAGAAATTCTATAAATTGCATATGATAGTCCAAGTTTTTGGAAAGAAGTTCCAGAATTTGCATTTAATAGTCCACGTATTTTGAGAAGGGAAAGAAATTCCAAAAATTGCATATGTTAGTCCACATTTTTGGAGAAGAGATAGAAATTTCAGAAATTGCATATGATAGTCCACGTTTTTGGAGAAGGCTATGAAATACCAGAAATTGCATCTGATAGTCCAAGTTTTTGGAGAAGGGAAAGAAATTCAAGAAAATGCATATGATAGTCCACGTTTTTTGAGAAGGGAAAGAACTTCCAAAAATTGCATATAATAGTCCACGTTTTTGGAGTAGGGAAAGAAATTTTAGAAATTGCTTATGATAGTCTACGTTTTTGGAGAAGGGAAAGAAATTCCATAAATTGCTTATCATAATCCACGTTTTTTGAAAGAAATTTCCAGAAATTGCATACAATAGTCCACGTTTTTTGAGAAGGGAAAGAAATTCCAAAAATTGCATATGATAATCCACGTGTTTGGAGAAGGGATAGAAATTTCAGAAATTGCATATTATAGTCCACGTTTTTGGAGAAGGGAAAGAAATTCTAGAAATTGCATATGATAGTCCACGTTTTTGGAGAAGGGAAAGAAATTTTAGAAATTGCTTATGATAGTCCACGTTTTTGGAGAAGGGAAAGAAATTCCATAAATTGCATATCATAATCCACGGTTTTTGAAAGAAATTCCAGAAATTGCATATAATAGTCCCCGTTTTTTGAGAAGGGAAAGAAATACCAAAAATTGCATATGATAGTCCACGTTTTTGGAGAAGAGATAGAAATTTTAGAAATTGCATATGATAGTCCACGTTTTTTGGAGAAGGGATAGAAATTCTAAAAATTGCATATGATAGTCCACGTTTTTGAAGAAGGGAAAGAAATTCCAGAAATTGCATATGATAGTCCACGTTTTTTTAGAAGGAAAATAAATTCAATAAAATTCATATGATAGTCCACGTTTTATGAGAAGGGAAAGAAATTCCAAAAATTGCATATAATAGTCCACGTTTTTGGAGAAGACTAGTTCAATCTAATTAAGATGTGTCAATCATTAATAAATAGATCTACTTCCACAAAATCAATTATCTCTTTCCATTAAGATCGTTGATTTGCATCTGACCACTCTCTACGTTTCACATCCGATAATATAGGGTCGTTATAACCATAGTTATAATATAAGTTGGAATGTATTATTGGTTTACTTTCCAACTTACAGTAACTTTAAAAAAATGTAAACAAAAAGTTTGAGAAGGTTTTTTTAATGCTCACATTTCTTTATATGTTGTAGTTGTCTTTTCTCTAAATTGTCTGTTACAGCAAATCAACATCTGTCAGGAGTCCTACAAAATTGTCTTCGTTGTTGTAATTGTCTTTTCTCTAAATTGGCGTGTTGATCTTTATCTATAGCATAGTGTCGGATCCGTATACCATTTGAAGGGAGTCTCTGTGACAGAATGGAGTGTGCCACAGTGTGATAGAAGGGAGTCTCAGTGTGGTATGGTAAGACTAATATATATATATATATATATATATATATATATATATATATATATATATATATATATATATATATATATATATATATATATATATATTGTCTTACCATACCACACTGACACTCTCTTCTATCACACTCTGGCACACTCCATTCTATATATATATATATATATATATATATATATATATATATATATATATATATATATATATATATATATTGTAGTAGTCTTACCATACCACACTGAGACTCCCTTCTATCACACTGTGGCACACTCCATTCTATATATATATATATATATATAATAAAAAATTAGCAATGTTTATAATCTATTAATTTTGCAAATTAGGTAAAATTGAAAATTTGTTTATAATCTACTAATAAGTTTGATTCATTGAAAGGATGTTAAATTTGTAAATTGGGTTCTCTTTAATGTTAAGGAAATTAATCATTAATTAGAAACTTCTCCGGCTCCTAGTCACCGTAGCTCTAGAATGATGCCTTGTATTAGGTGAAAATAAAATAAGATTATCTTTATTCATTTTGTTATGGAGAGAAAAAAAAAGTAGATGCACGTTAAGTCGTTAACATCAAAATATTCTCTTACGTTTAAATATACAAATTTTAAGAAAACCATTCAATTTATTAAATTTTAAATGTATCTCTTTGAAACATTCCTTTCTTTTTAAATTAAAATGAATAATCAAGTTGAATGTATTTTTATTGTGCATATTAAAAACATAAACTTCCCCAAACATTATATATATTTGTTTTCGCGAGAGAATTGATTTTTAATATGTAAAATTGACTTTAATATATTTGATTGCTTTCTAATATATAATCAAAATTATAATTATATGAAGTTAAAATTTATAACTTTGAAACTTAAATATAATTTTTATGCTCTTCAATTGACTTTTTTAAAAAATTTATTTAAAATAAATATTTTTAATTATTTCTAATTTATTTTTAAACAGAATCAATTTTATATAATTATTTATTCAAAATTAATTCTTTACTCCAAAACCAAACCCTACACACACCTATTATGAGATATATGTTCATCAATTCAATTTTAGTATAAATTAGAAAGTAGATAAAATAATATTGAAAAATATTCAGACAGCTTTATAAATACGGTGTATATGTTTTTTGTATTTATTAATAAATAAGCATTTTTCTTGTATCTTTTTGTCAATTAAGAGCAAGATCCTTATCATATAACTTGACCTAGATGAGGTTTAGACTTTTTTTTAGGCATACAAGAACCTATTTTTTTTATCTTGAAATTTTTTTACAATCTATCTCATACATTCAAGGGGTTTATCAGAAATTTGTTTTCAATAGTATATTTTGAAAAAAAAAATTCATTATTAGAAAAAAAAAACCATTTTAGTAACTAATTTTAACAAATTTAAACATAGAGCGGTGAAATGAAAAAATTTTCCTCGTTCCCTTTTTTACTTTGTCTTCATTTTCTTTTTATTGTTTATTTTACTCTTAGTTTTTTTTCTTGGTAAAAACAAAAACAAAAGGATACATTTATACTACATCCTTCATCCGTCTTATGAGGATTTGAGCATTTTACACAAATTAAAAAATGCAATTATGAAAAAGTAAAATGATATATAATTTCTTTAAAATGTCCTTCAATAATTATATTGAAAACGAAGTTAAAAGAATATGAAAAAAAAAAGAGTAATAAATGATATATGACATATTGAAAAAATTTGTATTAATGTTGCATTAGAATGGTAAAGTGACTTATAATTTGAGACAAATTTTTCTTCAAAATGTTTTATAATTTAGAACGGAAGGAATTTTAAAAGAAAATATCAGTGATCGCTTATTATGATAAGGATCGGGCCTCCCTTATAATGAAAATTCTTATTTCTATTGGTCAGATTTCTGTTGAGAATTTAGTTACAGGTAAGTTACTTATGCTAAACAAATATATATATATATATATATATATATATATATATATATATATATATATATATATATATATATATATATATATATATATATATATATATATATATATATATGAGAGTTGGAGAGAGAAGGAAGGAAAAACACTATGATAAAGGGGATTAAAATAACCTTATCAAAAATAAAAGAATTTAAAGAAATATGTGTTTAATCTAATTTTTTTCAACATCAATTCTTAATGACAATAACGGTGAAATTAAAAAAATATGGTAGAGCTATAAAATACGGATTCACCTTATACGCACTACACGCATTTTTAACTAACACACACTCATTTGGATATAAATTGATTCAAAAATGTTTTTTCGTATTCACCTCCGACAGAAAATACAGAGATGCATTTTCGTATTCACACAAGACACTAAATTTTAACTTTGTTTTAGATATACACTAATATAATTGTAATTGACGATATATAATATCTATAGTATCATATTAAATTTTATATAAATTAAACCATACACTTATCAAATAATATAAAAATTACATATATAATTGAATAAATTCGGAATCCATAAAAAAGTCAAAATAAAATGCAAACGATAATAATACTCCTAATACAAATAATATATACTACTAGATATGTCGGACCCATGCCTCTTGTTCTTACGTTGTCTCAAGTAATGTAGTGTCGTTCGTACCTCATCAATGATGGCATCTAGAATGTCCCTCGCCTCAGAGTCTTCTGGTAAGATTCGTCTGTCTATACTCGTTTGTCCAATTTTCATGATACATAGACATATAAGCAACACATCAACAACTTAATTTGTCCTAACTCCTCCTCCTCTAGAATCTCCTAATGAGTTGGCTTAGGTGGATCCCTTTAAGCATATGTGTCATATCAGAATGTGAGACCCTGAAATACCACTAGATGTAGTCGTATGAAACACTTCAATTGTTAGGAGCTAGGGTACTTTGTACCTCTTCTGGTACCATATGATTAAGGAAATCATCATACACTACATATACATTTATGTGTGCCATAGCGAGAGAAACAGAATAGAAGGGGTCTTTGGAAACAAACTGCATGTAGTCGAATTGTCGCACGACGCGCTCATATAGATGTGGATACATTAGATGTGACTCAGAAGCATATGCTCAATTTAAATACTATATCTAAATTACTTATTACATAACGCTCAATTTTTAAAAATGTATATAATAATAAAAAAGAAGTATAGAAAAATAAAAAATTTATCAAATGTGAGTTTGATGTTAAGCTCTTTGATCGAATCGATGTTGATGGTAAAAACTTGAAAGTGTGTTGAATGAGTTTGAAAGTTTGAGAGTTGAAAAGTTCTAAGGGTTTTAAGAGTTTCAAATTTTAAGAGTATTTTAAAAAGTGAGGAAGGAGAAGAGACCTGAGTTCGTATTTGATTAAAATAGCGTCTAAAAATATATCTCCTAAATGATATTTAAGTATATTTATCATATTTTTATTGGAAAATAGTAAAAACCACACCTAAAGAATTGTACCTAAGTTTTGTCCTATTTGTAATTTAAGAGATAAAAATAACCTAAAAAATATTTGTAAGGATCAAACTACTAGACTAGGTTGGATCGTTAGATCTACTTCTCAGTCTCATCTATAGAGAATAGGAGAAGCATTCGAGTTCTCGCTTTTCTGCCCTAGCAATCTCGCGTGAGTGAAGAAATCACAACCTATATATACTACTGATATCTCTCGTCAAACTTCAACGGAATCGATTCTATGAGGAAAAAAACTTTAAAGATCACATTTAAAATCTAAAATAATCAAAGGAATTAAAATAGAACAAATGAAAGCAAACTTGAGGTTGTCATGTATGAGATTTTGTAGTTCAAGGGCTATTTGAAATTAATGATACTACTCTTACCAACAACATGCATCATTTTTTAGAAGTTAGAATCCAAAAGCTATGTAGTTAAATGCACTTGACTTGAAACACTTGTGAGAGATGACATTTTGGAAAGTTTCTTAGATACAGAAACTATTGCGATAGAGTAAAAAAAGATTAAGACGTTATGGTATCCATCAAACAGAAAGAAAAAGAAAAAAAAAAACTATTATCCCTATACTCGCAAATTTTCCATCATTGTCATAGGGTAAACATTTGCGTTCAGAGTTATAAACAAAATAATGTAAGTTGGAGTATTGGTTATAGATTATAAGCAACACATTCTTGGCAATTATAAACAAAATAATGCTCTTCAAAATATTGGGTTTGCAATATCAATCATCACATTCTTGGCAGGCACATCTTTCTATAGATACTCTCATGAATTCCCTATCACTAATAAACATATTTTAGCCTATGCATAGATGAACAAACTTCATAGAAGCAAGTTGAAATTGGTTGTTGGACAATGACAAATAAAAAATAAATCCAGATGAACAAATTAATCTCAAAACAAATCCACTTGCTATCCAGTGGATATTATCCCTCATCATTCATTGATAAATAACAAACATAAACATGATGTTTCTCAAAATTAATGACAGTATACAAATATTATTAACAAATTACATAAAAATGTGCCAAATGACAAGTTTAGGTGGAGCATAGTTTATACAGGCTTGGATGGTTTCTCTGGTATGGTCCAGCCATAATTGCTACAGCATGAAAGTAAATAGAGTAACTTGAGCCACCTATCTTTTCAAAATGATTGGCACTGCCTTATTTTGATTTTTGCTATGCACCGGTACAGTCACACTCCTACGCATAGAATAATACAGTATAAATGCAAAAAACAGTCAGGCATCGAACAAGCAGATTCTCCCTAAGAAAGATGAAATTTTCAGCATAGTTGGTATTAAAAACTATAATTTTCTTTCACATTTTAACATTTAGATGAGTCAACCTGACCCAATAATAAAAATGCCAATACATTAAGAGGGAAAGACTATATATATGAACCTAGCCTTTTTCAGGCTACTAGGCTAATATTTCTGGTTAACAGCTTCTGAGTTTCGACACATGACACAAACTAAACAACCTAAACAGTAATAACAAAAAGCCTCAAAAAACTACCTGCATTGAACTCTAGCACAGCAGAAGAAAGAAATCAGATCACATGGATCACGCTCCAGATGTCCAATCCAAGACGTGAGGGATGGTATTGAAAGTCCCGCATTGTATGTGACATGTCTTAAAAAAGTGTTTATAAGAGGGAAACATTTTTCATTTTACCAGCCGGTTTTGTGTGATTGTTAGACCTAACCCAAATTCTAAGATAAATATTCAACATCTATCACTTCATAGGAATAACATCCTACCATCGTAACAAGTTCTCACATTTTAGTTTTCCTAAGGCATATCTCATGCCTATCTAAACAGCTAAAATATGTGTTGAATCCTTCAATTTAAGCTTAAATATAATACTTCATCTATATACATGTGTGTTTAGTTATCAACTATTTATGTAAATGAGATTAAAAGCAAAGTGAGGTCAAATACCTAACCAGTGGCTTGCAGCAACTCCCTCTGGGCATTCTCTCTAATCCTTCTCTCAAGCTCGGGCCTAAAATGCCTGATAAGTCCCTGCACAGGCCATGCAGCAGCGTCACCCAAGGCGCAAATTGTGTGCCCTTCAATTTGCTTAGTCACCTCTTGAAGCATATCAATTTCTTCTAGCTTGGCATTTCCAGCTTTCATTCTTTCCATGATCATCCAAAGCCATCCAGTTCCCTCCCTGCATGGTGTGCATTGCCCGCAGCTTTCATGCTTGTAGAAGTACGAGAGCCTTGCAATGGCATCCACAACATCAGTAGACTTATCCATCCCTATACTTCTCATGATCTTCAAACAAGCCCTCAGGAGGGTCATATATGATCATATCCGGGAAAATCTCTAAAAAGTCGTCTTTTATTTTCTCTCTTAACTCTGGATATGGAATGAGTCCTTTTAATATTACACGAAAAGGCAATGACAGAGGCGGCTCAGGAGATTGTCGCATTTCTTCATATAAGTCCATAGCCTCTAAGATCAACCCACTATCTAGATAGGCTCTAATAATGTCTCCAAATGTATGCTGATCAAATAAAACTCCCTCTCTTCTCAAATCTTCCCACACCCTCTTTGTTTCATCCACCCTTTTGTTTCTTGCAAGCATCATAAGCATGTCCCTGTAAAAGAACATGTCCGGCTGGTACCATATTTCTTTGCGAATTATATCGTATAACTGAGAAAGGAAAGATTGATCAATAAACCGCTGATGCGTTTCAATATTTTAGATCAATTAGTTAAAACAATGCAAACACCACAAATTGGATAACATTTCAATAACCTAAAGTCGTTCTTGAACCGAATCATATGTAGGATTTACTTTACCTGCTGATACTAAGGTTTTCTTCTGAATGGTGATGTTTTATTGATAATTGGAATGAAAACAGTGCTGTTACAATTGATAGACAGGGGTGTCTGAGAGCTTACTCTCTCCCTAATAAACACTAAATTGAAACTGCATAACTGAATATTGATATTTTGCTTCCCCTACTCTATTCCATCCGATACAAACATACAACAAAACAGAAACAGTTACAAACATATACATATATTGACCTAGGCAGTTTACAAATGCAATTAGGTTGGCCCAACATTATTGTATTTGCATCTCACGGGGAAGAGTGAAATTGATTTTTGTTAATAATCTTTTATATTGGAAAAGTACAAAGGTATCCGTGCTAAATTACCGACCACATTTACAGAACCTAACAGTGTGACAGAACTTAAGTCCATTTCAATGAAAATGTAAGAAACATAATGAATGCAGCATAATCCTATTCAGATTAAGACATGGTAAAGCCACAGCTCTTTATGTCAGTGGTTTCACTTTGTAACACAACTAATTAGCCCAAAAAGATTTTCCATTTTTTTCTTCCACATTAAAAGAGTTTTTATTTTTGAGATTTTAACTCACGCTGAAAGTTCCTTAATCTTCTAAGGTAAAAGCATAATTGTCATCAAATCCATCACTTAACCTTCTCACATACCATCACACAACCTACCTAACATTTATTCGGAAACAATAACACAAAAACAAGCCTTATCCCACTAAATGGGGTCGGATACGTTGATCAACTTCTGCCATAATGTTCTATTCAAGACCATGCTTCTATCCAAATCGTTAATCATGAGATCTTTCTGAATAATGTCTCTTATAGTATTTCTAGGTGTTGCTCTAGCTCTAGCTGTTTGACTTCTCTCCATCTGATCTACTCTTCTTACCACATAATCGATAGGACTCCTCTTTACATATGTTCAAACCACCTAAGTCTATTTTCCACCATCTTTTTTACTGTATGTGCTACTCCAACACTCTCTCTATTATATCATTTCTGATCTTATTTTGTCTAATCTTACCACACATCCGTAAACAATAACCTCTGTATAATCAATATAGTATCGAGTCAATCACCAATTTAATCTTGAAATTGTAGGTTGCTGTCAATTTAGTTCCTGAAGTTCCATTTCAAAACACTAATTTGGTTGATAATTCATGAATTCATTGTTCATATGGTTCAACAGTTCAACCCTTTGCCTTTGAACCGCGAATTGACATTGTCTTCAGTTGGGCTATTTGATCACTTCAATCACGGCTTTAACATGATCGAAACATGATCAAGAGTTATAGTTGGTTCCACAATTGGGTTCATAAAACATTGAAATTCAAACACCATTTCAAAATTTTCTTAATTCTATGACCTACTCCCCACAATTTCAAGACTAAATTAGTGATAACAGTATTGAAAATAGTGCAAAATGCATAGAAATTAATCTCAAAATAAAATACTATATAACTAAGAAGAACAGAAAAAATTAGGTTAAACTTCGAAAACGAAAGATAAAAACTTCACCTTCATGGAGAGGAAGACATTATCCTGTCTTTGGAATTCAAAGAGTACAGAGATGAGGTCGGACTTGAGCAAGCGGGAAACATTGGACCGGACAAAGCGATCTAGACGAACCGGGTCGGGTTGGAGTCTCTTGAGCTCTTTGGTAATGATGAGACCTTCTTTACCCAACTCTTTCTTCCGCCTCCATATGGATAGGCCCGGTTTAGAAGCCGAACCCGAAATGGACCGGGAAGAGTGTTTGACGACGGTGGATATGGAAGTTGAAGAAGCTCTTCGCAGCGCAAGTCGCAGCATTAAGGTGTCAGGTTTTTCTTAGTGTATAGACAGTGACTGCGTGGGTTCTAAAAAAAAAAATCACTATTTTTATCAAGCAATAAGAGACATGCATCACTATAAATTTTATTTTAATTTTAAAACTATCTTAACATTTTAAAACAAGAATTAAAAATAATTTTTAAAACTATCAACATTTCAAGAGATTATTTATACATTAAATTTGCAATCTAACATGAAATTGGGGAAAATGATTGAAACCCTAGAAAGAACGAAAACCGATGAGAGCACTGTAAATCTACAAATCCAAATCCAGGAAGAAATAAACTATGGTTCATATTAAAATGCACGGGAATTGCAACCTTGAGTTTGTTCATATCAAAAATCATATGAAAACGAAAAACAAAAACAAAAACATGGATTTGAGCTTGAGAGTAAATTAAGATAAGGGGATAATGATTTAGAATAAGAAGAACATGAAAACGAGAGAAAGGGAAATTACAGAGAACATGACATACCGGAAAACGTAGTAGATCGGAGCAGCGTGTTGTTGTTGCTGATGTTGTTGTTCTAGCTTCGTTTTTTTCGATTTACTTATATTATTGTTGGGTTATTTGAAGTTTGGGCTTTTGTAAGATTATATAAATAGTTTAATACTTAATTAATTTTGTTTTTTTAAAAAAAATATTTTTTTTATTTATAATACTTTGAATGAAAAGATTATGTTATTCGTTGAAAGGATAGAATGAGCAATATGCTTTGGTTCACTCTTAAATCATGTTGATGACACAATTATCCCCACGTCTATAAGGTATTTTCTATGCTCATTTATCAAGAAAGAATTCCTTCAAACAATTAATCTCCAAGAAAAATTCCTTAGAAGTTAATCCTATATTTGCTTCTCTTAATCGTGGCAAATGTTGGAGGCAACTTCAAAGGGGTCAACGAGGGAACATATTACACTTGGAACACACTTTGTGAGAGACACACCACTTGTCCACCTAAAGCCTTAAGGTGATAAGTGAGTGGGTTTTTTCACTTGAAAATTCTAGTAACACACGCTCGATGTCGAACCGGATGTTATAACATCCACAATTTTGCAGCACAGACAATAATAGTAAACAGCATAAAACAGTAAAGAACACACAGAATTGTTTACCCAGTTCGGTTCAAACAACCTACTCTGGGGGCTACCAAGCCAGGGATGAAGTCCACTATTAGCAGTATCAATTCAGAGCTAAACTCCCAGTTTACAACTCCTCACTTAATCACTACCCAATGACCCTTCTATCTAGGTTCTACCTAGATATGGAATATCTCCATTCCACTCCCCCTCAATCACAGCAGTGATAACACATGCACAATAAACAATTATAAATAGAAGACACTCTTCAAAAACACACCTTGATATGCTTAAAAGCTTCAATCACGAGACACACACTCGTGCTTAAAAGCTTAGAGTGACACAACTAAAACATAAACTAATTCCAACGCAATCATCAGAGATAATAGCGTGGATCACAAGAGACAGTTACAGAACAACCGTTCTTCACAATTACAATCTTTTGTCTGCGTTCCAAATTAGGATTGCAGGTCTTTTTATAAGTAGTCTTGGGCCTTGGGCTTTCTTAGAACACATTAGGGTTAACAAAGTTAACCTAATTCACATGCCAACTGTCTGTTACACATTGTGCTGTCAATAGGATCTTCTAGACGAAATATGCAACACTCAATAAAAAGTTTCCTAAACTGATAAAAAGGATAAATCAGGAAACACAATTAACAAATAATAACAGCTCCTAATGTCACACATGGATGTCATGACACCGATCATGACATTCATTACAAAACCTGTATTAGCTCCACACAAATATGCAACCTGCAAAAACACAATCAACCAGGTATGTTTAATCAATAATGCAGCCAACATGCAAAACACCTTCAATCTCCCCATTTGCCAAATTTTTTGCTAAAACATCCTGTCACACCATACCAGAGAAACACTTGCAGCAGATAATCAAAACAAACACAAGCTAATACAAACACACAGCATACAACACCTGTATGCACACAGTGCTCAGACAAAAAACAGACAGTGCATAAGAGTAGCACAAGCACAAATAGATCAACACAAAGATAAGCAAATATAATTGTTGATCACACACACAACCACCATTCTTGTTGTTCTGGGGTGGTGACATATAATATACTTCTCCCCCTGTTTGGCCACAAATGTTGCCAAATCCAAAGAAAGTGCCTTCTCCACCTGTTTTTTTTTACTATATGGTTCTTCTACGATGCAGAGTCCTAACTTGCTTCGCAGGTTCTCAAACTGTGTAGCATCAAGAGCTTTTGTGAAGACGTCAGCTATTTTGTTATTTGCATTCTCGTCACTCTTGTTAGAATCATCTTCAATATGCATCATGTGTACCATTTGCATACTTACATCCTTCAGAGTTGTTTCAGAGTTGCCCCCTTCTGAGTGAGTGTTTGTGCAAGGTATTGTTTCAAGAGAGATGAACCGAGATTGTTGAGGCATCTCAACATTATGAGTTAGCTCTAAACCTGTTTCTGAGGTAAACTCGCACTCTATGAACTTACTAGGGATATTGTAGTGGGATGTCATCTGATAGTTCTCATGGATATCTAGCTTGTTGGCAGTTTCTGGATCAGTAGTTGACTCTTGCACGAGGTTCCCCTTGTCCTCCACTTTGTTTTTGATGTAGTAAGGCAACGTCATAACATTCCACTCTATACTCTGGTGAGATACACCAAGGTGTGTCCAGCTTGATTTAAACCGGATCAACAGATTGGTGGAAATCATACCTGTCATTAGTTCAGCATTTTCTGCTATGATTACAATAATCCTGTTTTCCTTGCTTACTTGATCTTCCAAGTGTGACTGTGAGTCTAGAGCTCTTTCCATCCAGAATCTTGAGACTTGGTCTATCTCTAGAAACTTCTTTCTCAGGGGATCCTGACTGTTGATGGATACCTTCCTTGGGACAGTGTTTGAAGTAGTGATATCCCTTTGAATGATTCTTTGGATATTTACTGTAGAACTCTCATTAATCCATGATGCTTTGTTCGTCTCTATTTGCACAGTTGAGCTCTCAGCAAATTTTGATGTTGAGATATCTTAATTAACATTAACCTGCTTTGCTGAGTGAGTCAACTCACTTCCTTCCACAATATCTTTTATGACTGTTTTGTTCTTGTTTGTAGCTGAGAGACCTAAATCCTTCTTGTTATGTTTGTTTCGCCTGGATTTCCTTTTTCTTGATTTTCCTGCTTTCTTTACAGCCTTCTCTTCAAGTAAGTTATGGCTTTTGTGATTAGCTTTCACCCATGGCTTTTGTTGCGATGGCTTCTTTTTAGTCAGGTTCTCCTGATGAGGTGTACTTCTATAGGAAGACTCCTGAGTCTCAGGGCAAGTAAATCTCAGGTGACCTAGCTTTCCACATTGATAGCACCTTTTGGCTAAGATAGGAGTGTGTTGAGCCTCTTGTTTGCCTTCTTTCCCCTTTTTGAGTCTTGCACCTCTCCTTCTAGATCAATAATGTTCATTATGAGTTTTGCTCTTTCTTCTTGTAACAGTGCATAAGCATTTTCATGCATTGTCAATCTCTTGCTCAATTCCCCATTTAGTACATACATCTCAGAGTATCGAGTAGCTAGTTCTTCGCTGGTGAGTTCTTCAATGAAGATCTCATCATCAGACTCATCTATTCCTTTTATCAGGACTCTTGTTCTAGGAGTAGAAGCTTCTGATTTGATGGTTCTTTCTCGATCTTTTTCTTCATTGATCCTATTGATCATAGAATAAGTAGTTAGAGACTTGAAATTTGTTGGCTCCCATAGATAACAATTGTTTTCAGATCTGACTCCTTTCATGACTTCTTCATTTTCATTGTTGGTAACAATGCACTCTTCTTTAGTGAATCTGGCATACATTCCTTCATCACATAGTTGGCTGATGCTTATAAGGTTTGTGGCCAGTCCTTGCACAAGTAGAACATTATGTAAGTTAGGGACACCCTGACCTTCTATCATTCCAACACCTTTGATTTCTCTTACCTCTCCATCACCAAGAGTCACATAGTTGGATTCCTCGGGTTTGAGGTTTACAAGTGAGTTCGTGCTACCAGTCATATGGTTTGAGCAGCCACTGTCAAGGTACCAATCGTCTTTGGTGGGCATTCTTAAAGCGGTGTGCGCTATTAGAGCAACATTATTAGTTATCCCATATTGCTTCATGTTACAAGTATCATGATCAAGTTTGACAGTTACAGAACAGTTACAGAACAACCGTTCTTCACAGATACAATCTTCTGTCTGCGTTCCAAATTAGGATTGCAGGTCTTTTTATAAGCATTCTTGAGCCTTGGGCTTTCTTAGAACACATTAGGGTTAACAAAGTTAACCTAATTCACACGCCAACTTTCTGTTACACATTGTGTTGTCAATAGGATCTTCTAGACGGAATATGCAGCACTCAATAAAAAGTTTCCTAAACTGATAAAAAGGATAAATCAGGAAACACAATTAACAAATAATAACAGCTTCTGCTGTCACACATGGATGTCATGACATCGATCATGACATTCATTACAAAACTTGTATTAGCTCCACACAAATATGCAACCTGCAAAAACACAATCAACCAGATATGTTTTACCAATAATGCAGCCAACATGCAAAACACCTTCATTGTAACACCCCTTTTTACTCCATAAAATATTAAGCATATAATCAGAGAATAAGCATGCATATAACTCAAAAGGGCGTCACATCGACGTTTTCAAAAACTAAAAGCTTTTAAAAACGAAAGCATTTATCCACAAAATACAATACACCTGGTCATTTCAAATAACACCTAACATATAATCATAATTCATCTAGAATATGCATTAACAGCGGAAAGTAATACTCATGTGCTTCATATAAATGATACATGTCCCATACCATGATCATATTTCCATAAACAACTCATAAGATAACCATAAATCATAATATTTGGCTTAAAGCCTCTCAACAACAAGTAACCAATTAAACATGTTCCCAAGTTATAACAAAATACATAGACAAGTAGAACATGAGTTCAGCGTCTAAGCTACCCAGTGTTACATGACCAGAGCATCGACTCGCTACTTAATTACCAAGCAACTCGGAAGAAACTCCGACTAGATCACACGCCAGCTACTAATCGTCAAAACCTGCATGTCGCCAAACGAGGGCAACATTAAAACAGAAGGGTGAGAATACGAACCATTATGAAGAAAGTATAATAAGATACAATGGTTAAATCAACAATTATAGGAATGCATTACACTTGCCTAACCATGAAATTAATACTAATCATAATTCAAATATATTAAGCATACACCAAGTATAAGAGTATAATATCTCAATACTATATTCTCAATTATACACATAGCCATAATTATCACATATTCTCGCATTTAACCAATTACGTATTCAAACATCACCCCTTCCCAATTATCAACTAATACGATTATCACTACAACACCAAGTGTACATAATCAATTACCAAACTCATACACATAGCATCACGACATCAGTGCACATAATCAATTATTCACTCGTACACTTACCACAACAACATAATGCACATAATCAATTATCACATTCAAGCACATATCATAACAACATAATGCACATAATCAACTATCACATAACTCTAATGTGACTTAATGAAACATGTGACACTATGCATGTGGTACCAATGTGAAATTCTAAGTTTCACCGGCCTCTAATTCATAACTCTAGAATCTAAGCCACACTTTCGATCCGGACAAGACCAAAGTCCACCAATTGTAAACATATAGTTTACGGCTTCCGATTCACTCTAGAATCCAAGCCCGCTTGTGTTTCAAAGCAAATCCACCTATGTTTCAAGGCACACTATGATATGAATGTATGTACAATATCACAAATATATGCAATTAAGATCATCTCTACCATCTTAACTTTCCGCATATCACAATAATTCAACTCTATGAATTATCCACCAATTGTACACAACATTCACAACACACACACATCATTCACATATAAGAGGCCAATTAATCAATTACGATTCACACAATCCAATTAACACTAGTAACCATACTATCTCATGTTAATTCTCATTTTTGTCAATCATACATGAACACACACTTTCAACATCAAGCAATTAATCATTAATTTAATGCTAACCAACTAACCACAGAGAATCAATACTAGCACAACATCATGGCATATACATATATTATTCTTAACATACATATTCAAGTCAAAACACAATTACAGACGAATCCTCAAAATACCGTAATTTACCGATAAATCGAATAATTGATCCAACTTCAAGTATATTCCAATCAATTAAACTCATTGCAATTAATTTAACTATTAATTAAATTAACCAATTAATAATTACACTACATTAGTTCCAAGTTTCTAATTCATTTTCCATTCTAAAGCCAATATTTAATATAAAAGGTATTCAAATTCACACTATTTCGGTCGGTCCGTAAATATCACGTTTTCAACAAATTAACACCACCATATTAATCTACTAATTAAACTTAGTTACCACGTAAATTTTCATAGAATTTCGGACAATTAATTATACCGTTTAATTCAGCTATTTTAATCTAACGGGACTGTTTTGTATTTCATTTCCTAACTCTGTTTCAATTGGCATTATATATATATATATATATATATATATATATATATATATATATATATATATATATATATATAACTACAGGATGAGCACATACCCCATTTTCAATTCCCATTATACATATATATTATATTAATATCATTAAATCATTATTATTAATAATCATATATGTTTCTAAACATATTCACACGTACAGTAAAGCATATATAATTGAAAACATAGTGATAGTGATAACTGTGGTCCGTAAATATCATTAAATCATTCTTTTCAAATCAATCTCATTATTAACATCATCTTATCACATCTCTTCGCTTCCAAACTTCTTATAACTTAAACAACACATTTCACCGTTGAAGTTCGATTTCTGCAACATCCTGAAACCAAATTCATGTATGCCAACATCAACCTTCTTATCCTTGAGATCATACTCGTGTCTTTGCATTACTCACACTTCGAAACTTTCTCAACAACATCGATAACCTCTACTATCATCTCCATTACTTACTAGTAATCCTACGACAAGGTCTACGACAATACTTCCTTTAATCACTGCTTCAACAGCGACCTTTCACATAGGGCTACTCACACAACAACATCACAGTCCATCAGTAGCACTTGAAGCATCACAACTTCGAAATTCCATTTCTCAGAAATAACCATTATCTACTCCGAGACACTCCGACTGAATAACAACCACAGTCTTCAGCCCATGTCACCTTCACTTCAGAAAACAATAACTCCACACTCTTGTACTGCTGCCATACGCATCACTCTAACATCTTGCATCTGAGACATATCCGAGAAGCATGACTTCTCCCCCACTAGTTTCAATCCCACTTCTGCAAGCAAACAGTTAGAACACACTGAGTACCGACAGTGTTTCACACACATGTCGCATACCGAAAGGAAAAATTAACAACAAGACTCTGGTCACAACGACCGACTATGCTCTGATACCACTATTGTAACACCCTTCTAAACCCCCACGGAAAATATAATAATAATAATAATAATAATAATAATCATAATCATCAGAGTAAACATGAAATACAAGGGTGTCACAATTTCTTTAATATAAAATATCTTAGTCAATTGTCATGCCACACAGGAAACCATTTAATATAAAACACAATTCATGTTCAACGCAGCGGATCACAACTCATGACATTGCATATTCATCATCTATGCAAGTTACTACAACACAATTATAAAACAACAAAACCAATAAGATAATTCGTCCCTAAACTAGCGTTTCCCAGTGTTACAATCAGAGCATGACACGACACGACTACGGACTAGCCTATGAGCTATCCTCACCCATTCTGATGCCGCTACTCCTTAATCTGTAATCATTAAAGTAAGGGTGAGTTTCATTCGAATTAATAAGCATTATGCAATCATAAGCAATAAAATCTCATAGTAATTATCATCCACTCAATCATACATATAATCGGAATTATTACACAAGCAAGCATCAATTCGACAATATTGGCCATCAGCCCACAACTCATCAATTTCATCAATGATCAAGTTATATTAACAACAACTCCACAATACATCAATCACATAAACACACCAAGGCATAACACTGGATTTCATCCAATCATGTTATAACCAATGCATATGATTCAACTGACACTATGCATGTGGTACCAATCCATGGGATAAACCCATCCAACTGATCTTTTCATCACCGAGATACAGTTTTAACCAGCACAAATTCCACACAATGGGAATTATGCCCACCAATTTGATCCATTTCATCACCGGGATCCATCACCGAAAATGTATGCCAATGAATGCAACATATAACATGCTTACAACATCACCAAATCCGATGTAACACATCGTCTCATTATCATCACCAAATCATCACCGATAAGCATGCATAAGTTTAGCATTCATACAAATATATCACACGCATACATTCACCATAATCCACATGTTAATATTAACAGCATATTAACATTCATAAATCATCAATCATCACCACGATTATACATCGTTACATTTATCATCATTGCACACAATGTACTAAATTATCAAACAACCCGACAGCATAATCACAAAACATATATCATCTACGACATGTTATATACTAACATCACTCAATGGATATCACAATCTCATCACCAACACAAATACATGCATCAATAGTCATATATATAAGCACATATACATATACTATCTTTCAATTCATTAATCATTAAATCGAGTTTAAAAAGTAAATTTGGCTATTGCCCATTTTATCAATTCATCAGATAAAGCATCTCATTAGCTTCGCAACGCCAAAAACGGCACATAAATCGGATAGTCAGATCAAAAGTTATGAGTTTTCAAAGATAAAACATTTTTAGAAAAATGCTGCAGGAACGGGGTTGTCCCTACGTGGGAACCGGTTCCTGGCTGTATCCAGAATCACGTCTCTGATTTTTACTATGGGGAACCGGGTTGTCCCTACATGGGAACCGGTTCCCAGCTACCCAGAATCCATATTTCTCTGTTTTTACAAGGGGGAACCGGTTCGTCCCACATGGGAACCGGTTCCTACGTACCTGCACAGCAAAATCACCATTTTGACAGCATTTACCCTATCCCATAACCCCAATTTCAGGTACATACGAACATAGCACACAATTACCATCAGTTTGCACATCATAACATATTTCAGACAAGTTTTATACAAGTATTAACACATATAATATGAATATCAACAAAACCATGTAATTCATACAATTCATCAAAACCTAACATAAATCCCAAACCCGACACGTACGATTGAACTAGATAACAATCCAAATCAATCATACTACCTACAATCACATAAGGAATACTAACCCGAAGAATCCCCCCCTTACCTCAGAGTCGAAACTTCGAAGGTTCTCTTCCCCTTTGGCTCTTCTCACTTTCACGTGTTCTCCTTTCTTCAGACTCAGTTCCTGCTTCTGCTTCCTCTTTTTCCCAAATTCCTTATTTTATGAAAAATAAAATAAAATATTATAATGGGCTTGCTTAGTCAACACCCCCTCTTCTGCTAATCACCACTCTAGGCCCAATGCCAATAACTCATCATTTTCCATATAATTCAACCAAATACCAAAATAATTCTAATTAATAATTTAATTTACAATTAAATTAAACTTAGAAAATATGGGGTGTTACAGTACACGCTTCTAGCTTCCTACCACTTCGAACGGTGATTAAAACAGAGTTACGGTTCAAAAGTTATGGTCTAAACGGTTTATCTCATTAAGCTAAAGAATTTGGTTAAGAAAGCTTCAGTTCGCGCCGCGCAACAGCTAGGTCGCACCGCGAACCCTCAGGCAGAAGCAAACCTCACAAAATTCTCAGAGTGTTCGCGCCGCGAACCCTCGTACGCGCCGCGTACTGATGGCAGAACCAAAACCCCAGAATTTATCTGCAAGGTTCGCGCCACCACCCCTCGTTCGCGTCGCGAAGCGCGCGAAAACAGAATTTCCAGTTCTGTTTTCTTGCTTCTCCCATGGTTCAATCCAACCATTTCCACATCCCAACCTGTTCCAGATCATACTAAAGTATAGAAACAACATATCTATAGTATACTTATGATTTATAACACTCAACCATGATTATTCAAGATTTGATTCAAAAACCTAGGTTTTCTATAAAAACCCCAAATGCAAAACTTATGATTTTCATCCATAAATCAAAACTACAAGTTTCTAACTAGAACCCACCTCGATTACGAGTCGTTGATGTCGAAGATGAGTTGATTCGGCGGAGAAATGGTGAAGATCCAAGCTTTTCCTCTTTGCTCCTCTTGCTCTTCCTTCTCTCTACTCTTCTCTCTAACTTTGTCTTTGAAGAAGAATAATGAAGAAGAAAAGCAAAGTGAAGGATATAAGAAAAATATCTTTAAGTTAACACTACTAACTTAATGTACAAAAGTATCTCTAATGTACCAATTGATAAAACCTCAGTGTCAGTTAATAACATTAGAGCATTTAATTTAATACGGGGTATTACATCCTCCCCCCCTTAAATAGAAATTCGTCCTCGAATTTAAGAATTACCTGAAAAGGTGAGGGTAAGCATCCCGCATTTCCGATTCAAGTTCCCATGTAGCATCACCCGGGTGTGTCGCATCCCAATGAACCTTAACAAGAGGAATCTCCTTGTTTCGCAACACTTTAGTCTCTCTTCCCACTATGCGGCTCGGTAAGGGTTCAAAAGTCAAATCTGATTCTATCTCAATTGCATCTGGTAACACCGGCTGAAGAGGATCGGGAATAAACTTTCGTAGTTGAGACACGTGAAAAACATCATGCATTTCTGATAGAGAAGGCGGCAAGGCTAAACGGTAAGCTACTTCACCAATCCTTTCTAGAATCTCATACGGTCCCACGTATCTCGGACTTAATTTCCTCGACTTAAACGGTCCTTTCAACCTCAATCTCGGAGTAACCTTCAAGAATACATGGTCACCTTCCATAAACTCCAAAGGCCTCCTACGGTTATCCGCATAACTCTTTTGACGATCTTGTGCTTGCTTAACCTTCTCACGAATCATTATAATCTTGTCCGTGGTCTCTTGAATAATTTCGGGTCCCAAAATTCTATCCTCACCAACTTCTGACCAACACAACGGTGTTCTACATTTTCTCCCATACAATGCCTCATAAGGTGCCATACCGATACTCGCGTGATAACTGTTATTGTATGCAAATTCAATCAATGGTAAAAGCTCCTTCCAATTTCCTCTACTTTCAAGCACACAAGCTCTTAACATATCTTCCAAGGTTTGTATCGTTCGCTCCGTTTGACCATCCGTTTGAGGGTGGTTCGACGTGCTCAAACACAATTTAGATCCCATCGCTTGTTGAAAAGCTCTCCAAAACCTCGAAGTGAACTTTGGATCTCTATTCGACACAATACTAGAGGGTACACCGTGCAACTTCACAATCTCTGCGACAAATAACCGCGCAAGATGACTTGCCTTGTAAGTAGTCTTCACGGCTAAGAAATGTGCAGATTTCGTCAACCGATCTATAATCACCCAAATAGAATCATATCCACCTTGAGTACGAGGTAAACTAACCGCAAAATCCATTGAAATATTATCCCACTTCCATATTGGAATCTCTAGTGGTTGTAACAATCCACTTGGTCTTTGATGTTCAATCTTTACTTGTTGGCATACAGCACACTCTGATACGTACACCGCGACATCTCTTTTCATTCCAGACCACCAATAATCTCCTTTCAAATCTTGATACATTTTTGAAGAACCCGGATGTATAGTGAAAGCACCCTTGTGAGCTTCATCCAAAATCCTTCTTTTCAATAACGCATCATCCGGAACACAAATCCTCTGATTAAACATAATCACTCCATCTGTAGCTCGAGTAAATCCTGGTTGAATCAATACCTCTTGTAACTTAGTGTCAGACACTTATGCTTGTTGGATGTCATTTCTCAAAATAGAATTAACATTCAAGTTTCCCATCAATACTCCATTTTGGGTCCAAACAAATTGAAGGTTGAGATCTCGAAATTTTTCCAATAATGCATACTCTAACATCATCAATTCGGCCCTCTTTAACACCTTCCGACTCAAAGCATCCGCCACTTTATTTGCCTTGCCTGGATGGTACTTCAAGTCAAAATCATAATCCTTCAAGTATTCCATCCACCGCCTCTGACGCATGTTCAGCTCCTTCTGATCGAATAGGTACTTTAAACTCTTGTGGTCACTGAACATTTCAAAATGAACTCCATACAAGTAATGACGCCACACCTTTAGGGTAAAAACAACCGCAGCCAATTCTAAATCATGAGTTGGATAATTCTCTTCGTGAACTTTTAACTGTCGAGATGTGTAAGCTACCACCTGACCATCTTGCATCAATACTCCTCCTAATCCTTTCTTAGAAGCATCGCAAAATACTTCATAGGACTTATTTGGATCAGGAACGATTAAAACAGGAGCAGTCGTCAATCTTTCCTTCAAGCCCATGAAACTCTGTTCACACCCCGAATCCCAATCATAAGGACACTCCTTTCGGGTAAGTCTAGTCATTGGTAAAGCCAATTGAGAAAACCCCTTTATAAATCTTCTGTAGTAGCCGGCTAAGCCCAAGAAACTTCGGACTTCTGAGACATTGCTCGGTCTCTCCCAATTAATTACCGCTTCAATTTTTGACGGGTCCACTGCCACACCTCCTTGAGATATGACATGACCAAGAAATCTTACCTCCGTCATCCAAAACTCACACTTGCTTAACTTAGCAAACAATTGATTTTCTAGCAATACCGACAGAACAATCCTCAGGTGTTCTTCGTGCTCTTGTGGAGTACGAGAATAAATAAGAATGTCATCAATAAAGACTACCACAAATTGATCTAAGTAAGGCTGGAATATCCGATTCATATAATCCATGAAAACAGCTGGAGCATTCGTCACACCGAAAGGCATCACCAAGAATTCATAATGACCATAACGGGTTCTAAACGCAGTCTTTGGCACATCTGAGCTCTTCACACGGATTTGGTGATAACCTGACCGCAAATCAATCTTCGAGAACACACAGGCTCCTTTCAATTGATCTAACAAGTCGTTTATCCTTGGCAAAGGGTATTTGTTCTTGATGGTGGCCTTATTCAACCGACAGTAATCAATACATAGTCTCATCCCACCATCCTTCTTCTTTACTAACAACACTGGAGCTCCCCACGGTGAGACACTAGGTCGCACAAAATGTTTAGCCATCAGCTCCTCCAATTGCCCCTTCAATTCTCTTAATTCAAGCGGTGCCATCCGATACGGAGAAACGGATATAGGAGCTGTTCCCGGTATCAGGTCAATAGAGAATTCCACTTCCCTTTCAGGAGGAAGAGAAGTGACATCCTCGGGAAAAACATCAGGAAATTCTCTAACAACAGCAATTTGCGAAACCTCTAACTTGTCACCCGTCTCCTCAGTGAGAACCAACAGAACAGACTTCTCTTTCTCAAACAAGAAATTAATCATACCTACCGTACCTTCTAGTATAATAGTTGTGGACCTCCGATTTTTTTTAATACCGGGCCATACCTCTGATCTGTAGAGATACGTGAACTGACTCTTTTTTGTCGCTTAATGCTTTCGCATTTTTGAAAATTCACAGAGTCGCCACCGACCTTTTATTTTATCCAATTAAGGAAAGGTTTATAAAAGACACAGAAAAAAGACCTTTAAGAAATTCTGGGTAAGGGGGTAGGTTATACAAAGGGAAGGTGTTAGCACCCTTTGTATCCATGGTTATCCATGGGCTCTTAAGTTTGCTTAGCTCACTTGTTTTTCGATGACTTTTCAATTGCTCTGAAATTGCTCATATGTGGTTTCAAATACCTTTGTAATTTGAATTTTGTAATGATCCGTGTGTGGATGTATACAAAATGCTTGTTTATCTTTCGAAAGATGTTTTGAAAAGAACGTTAACTTTGTAATAACCCGTGTTTGGATGTATACAAAGTATTGTCTTTTTTGAAAGTTTTGAAAAACAACAGTGTATGAGAATTTTGTTTGTTTTGATTTGAGCAAGCAAACTAGGAGGTCTACCCTGAGTTGTAAGGTCTTTATCCTGTTTCCTTTAAAAATCTATCCTTTCACCGGATATAAAAGCAAGGTTCGATTTTGTACTCGAGACAGTAGAATTTGGACTTGGATTTTGAAAAGAATGAGAAAGGGATTACCTGAAGAGGTGCAAGTGTGATTGTGATTGGATTCAGATATTTATCTTTGAAGTTAGTGATCTAACGGTTCAATTTTATCTTTGACATACACGCAGTTTATATTTGCTGGAAATTAAAGTGCGGAAATGTAAAGTGCGGAAAGTAAATCTACGCTATTACATCGATTGTGCAGGAAATGTAAACTAGCCTATTTACATGAATTTGACATCCTATACATTTATCTAGGAATTTAAATTGCAAGAAAATAAAAGGCATGTTTTTGGATTTTTATGATTGATTTTAATTATAATTAATGCATGATTAATTAAATTAAAATGAAGAAAAAAGATGAAAATAGATTTAAACCTAGAAATTAAGTTTAAAATATGTACAAAATATTTGTTAATTAATTTTAAAACAAAACTAATTTTTTTGGGTTTTTTGAAATTGATTTGAAATTGATTTAAGTTAATTAAAACATAATTATGCAAATAATTATACAAATAATTAAAACTTAAAAAGAAAATTATTCAAAATATGTACAAAATTATTTTATAATATATAAACAATATTTAATATAAAGAACAATTTTTTTAGGATTTTTTGATTGGTTAGAATAATTAAAAAGCAAATATATAAATATATACTAATTAATTATGTAAAATATTGAAATTTTGAAGAAAAATAAAATATTTTTATTTCATAAAATAGTATATTATTTTAGAAGTATAAAAATATTTTTTGTGAGTTTTTTAGATTTTTAAAACTATTTTTAATTAATTTAACAAAGAAATTAAAATAAAATAGAAAATAAAATAGAAAATAAAAGGATACTGATTCTGTGTGGAAATTAAATGAGGGAGCATGGTGTGGTGAGAGATCTGGCACATTGGATCTGATTGGAAGTGAATCAGAGGGCTCAGATTTTGAGGAGCATGACAAAAGCATAGACAGCGCAACACAGGATCCAAGAATTTGAATAAAAGCTGGCGCGCGCATTCTGGCCAATCAGAGCCTGCCACGCCTTCATCTTCTTCCTCTCTCCGTTGCTATAGGCTCTGCAACTGTAGGTAAAGCCTTTAGTGACGGTTTTCGTCCGTAGCTACAAGACCTGCACATGTCAAAATTTCATACAAGCAATATAAATTACTTAGGAGACCATGGTTAAGCTTAAAATCGTCCCCTGAGTTCAAATATGTCATTGGTTTCTCCTAATTTTGCCTAAATCAGAGGATCCCAAATTTTAGCTTAAGAACCCTAAAATGGTATCTTCGTGTGTAAGCATCTAAAACTCAATTAAAGCTCCAGAAATGATCTACACACCACACCAAGTGCAAATATATGTCTACATCGTGCTAGATATGCTTAGGTTATGAGACACGAGTCAGTTTTAGTTTGGATGAATCGAGACCTGTAGCGTTCGATTCAAGGAGTTTCAGAGCTTGCAAATGATCTGGATATGTTCAGTGAAGCTCAAGGAACGTGTTTGAGTGTTTAGTTTGAATGGAAAGTGACTTAAATTTGGAATTCGAATTTCAAAATTCTTTGAATATTTTGAGAGATTACAAGTGTGTTACAAGCAAGAGTTTGCTCTCTATTTCTGTCTCTATTTGTTACTGAAGTGCTATAGCCTATTTATAAGCATTAGAGTGCTTAGAAACTAAGCCAAAAGCATTGATGAGTTTTTTTGGAATCTTGACTTTTTCAACATTGGTAGCTTTGTCTTTAAGCCACCATGGCTTGATTTTCTTCTTCTCCTCTGCTGTACTTTGCTTTGGGACAGAGTTGAATGAGTCTTGCTTGGAATACAAGCTATTCTTTATCCATTTCATTTTCTTTTTTAATTTTAATCTTAAAATAAGATAAAATTATGCCAAAAATAGATAAAAAATGATGTGGGCTTAGTCTTGGTCGTGGGAGGCCCATAGTAACATGGAAATGATGTTTGAATGCTGAAAACTTGGCCCCATTTGGAAAAAATACCATTTTGAACAATGTTGATTTCATGCATTTTCCCAAAATTTAGCCAACTTCAACAAGGTGTAAATCCTTCAATTTTTGTCATATGAAGGAGATCTTGCACTTTTTGGAAACCTCAAAGAGTCCTCTAACCAATGCCTTTGGTCTCATGTCAAAATGATTTTTGAAGCTCCTTGTGTGTCCTTTTGAAAAAAGTGTCTTTTTGTTGATTTTGAAAATGACCTGTAATGTCTTTGATCATATTTTTCAAATGGTGAATCCAATGACCATGGGATCAATGGCATTTGAAAGATAATTGAATTTCCTTCAAAACAAGCTTTGGTTTGAATTTTTTGGATGAAGGATGAGAGAGTTATGATCAGTCAAAGTTGAGTTGACTTTTCAGGCAAAAACCCTAATTTTGAATCTTAGGGTTTTGTTGATTTTTGATCTTTCCTTGATGAATTATGATCATCCAATGATCAAATGATGAATCCTTTGACAAAATATGGACTTTGACAAAAAATTTCATTTTTGACTGTCTGTTGACTTTTTTGGTCAAACGGGTCGTCTGTTGACTGTTTGAGCTGCTGACGGTGCGTCTGAGTGAATTGAAGTTTGAAAATTTGTATGATGGTACTTTGAGATATATGGATGTGCATGAAATCCATTTGAGCTCTCAAAAACTTGTTGCTCCTGTAAAAACAAGAAAAAACCCTGATTAGGGACTGTTTGTGTAGGAGACAGTTAAGCGTACCTGATTTTTGTGCAGTGTTGAGTCTCTGCTAATCGCGTGATATTCAGAGGACTTCTAGCACAAAAGATCTTGGAATTTTGAATTATGAAAGATTGATTTGATTGATGGTACAAAAACCCTGAGAATTGTACTGCCAGCAGTTTGGCTGTCAACTGACTGTCCAGGTATTTGAAACAGCAGTTAGGGTGAAAAATCAACAGTCCAAGTTAATTTTCTTTTTTGTTGTTTTTGTTTTATGTTTTTATGTGAAAAATGAAAGTTTATTTACATGAATTGTTAGAAAAACAAAGACATAATAAATAACTAATATTTACGGTACGCGGGCAAAATTACCGATAATAACCCTGAAAATCATTTAATGCACAGAAATAGAAATATTTGACTGGCAGAAAACACACAAAATATTATCTTAGTAATTAAGCAATATTATGACAAATAGTACAACATTTAATACTGACAGTACAAATATCACATACTATATTGAACAGTACGACGAATAAACGGTACATTTAAGAAATAAGAAATACGGCAAATTTTAAGAATGACGATTAATGACCCATGCTATGAACAATAACATGTAGATGATTGGGAGTGCAACCATTGCAGGTCCACACTCTTCAGGACTATGCAGGCAGAAAAAAGTCATGATCACCGTAGCAATGGTGATGACTGCAAGAGACAGTGTCTCTATCCATTTTGCCATTCTTGAAGAAGAGAAGATGGATTATGAAGTGGAAATTTGAGAAATGAATTAGAATTTGATGTGAGATTTTATGGAAGGAAATGAGAGGTATTTATAGAATGGAAAGAAGGAAAGAGACGTTGGGGAATGATGTGATTCCGTACAAAAGGAAAATTTGAGTGGAAGTAAGATTTGAAAGAAAGTGTATGATAGTGTTGGAAAAAAGAGAGATTTGTTTTTTGAAAAAGAGATTTGAAAAGATTTTTTGCAAATAATGGAATATAGTACAAAAATTAGTGGGAAACAAAAGATAATAATAATCTACTTGTTACCAGTACAGTCTGAGTTTCCTGATTCTGCGCCTGCAAAAAGATTTAACTCTGTACCAATTGTGTCAGTACCATTTATCTGTAAATACATAAATAGCATGTGTGAAGTAATAAACAGTATTTGGTGTTTGCGTAAGAATAAATTCAACTGCAAGCCAAATTACTGTATAAGAAAAATTCTAAAAACTAAGTGTTTCATATGTTAGGATATTTGTTGAAATAAAAATCCATGATTATATGAGACCCTTAATTTTCAGATTGGAGTTTTCTTGAAAAATATGTGGGCAAATTTTGGGGTATAACAGTTGCCCCTATTCAATCTTCTTAAACCTGAAGAGATTGTTTGAAATCTGAAGGTAGAAGATGATTGAATATTTAGATGCCCTGAAAATTTGCACTTACCTTGATCAGAAGAGATGTTGGAAGTTGCATTTGAATGTCGTCTGCGAAATGTTGTTGGCAGATTGGAACATTACCTGAGATGGGCTTTCAGATGCCTCCTGGTAAATGGGTTGAGGGTTTGTTCATCAGAATGAATCCATTGATTATATCTTGATGAAGGATTTGAAAGTCTTTGTGTTGACTGTTTCGGAACCGTCCAAGGTTACCGCTTTAAGTCTTGGAAGATAATCGTTACGGAACTTGTCCAAAATTTTTCCGCTTTAGATTTTGAAAGTTGATCATTGTGGAACCGTCTGAGGTATCGCTTTAGATCTGCAACGTTAGATCGTTCTGGAACCGTCTGAGGTATCGCTTTAGATCTGCAACGTTAGATCGTTCTGGAACCGTCTGAGGTATCGCTTTAGATCAGTGATGCTTGTTTTTGAGTTGGTAAGTGATCAGAATGAATCTTCGGCTTGATTATATCTGAGAGAACCGTTCATGGAATTCAGGTGAACACTGCATGTGATTGAGAACATCTTTGTTGAAGATATCCGTCTACCTGAAAAATCAAGTTAGTGATATGCAATGTTTATGATGCATGTAAATGTGAGATATTTCCGGAGAAACATGTATGTGATGTTGTGTATGAATATGCGCATGAAGATGATGTATGAATGTATGATGCATGAATGTATGAATGCATGAATGTATGTGAATGTGTAATGTATGAATGTGATGCGTGTGTAATGTATGAATGTATGAATGTCAAGCTTCTAGTTGGAAAAATAAATTCCCACTAGTCAGCTGGACATGAATGTATTGCGATCGTTGATGATCTTTTGTCTTGTTTGAGTACCCTCGGCTGGGGAAATTCTTTGAGAACTCGGGTATCCCGTTGAAGGATCTTTGACTACTGCTTGGGGAACCAAAGGTAACTGGAAGTTCTGATGCCCTTTCAAATGGGAATGAGGAAGGTGCATAATCCTCCGATGCACTATCTGACCAAGTCCGGGTGCGGTGATCACACCTTCTGTAGATAGTAATCTGGAACAAAACTGCTGGGGAATAAGACTTCTTTTGAAGAGAAAATCTTTTTGAGGAATTTGCTGAGAAATGCGTTTCTCTTGGTGATTTCCTTCTGATGGAATGATGTCCAGATGATCGGGACATTTCCTGAATGCCATTCCTGTTTTTCCTGGTAAACATCAATCATATTCAAATGCATATGTTCATTCAAAATTATCATTGGGACGCTTACGTATTTAAACAGAAAAAATGAAAATAGTGATTTTTGAAAGAGCTGCATTGAAAAGAGCCATGATAGGCGGGTTAGCACAGGGAGACAACAATCCTAGAAGTAGGAAACTGTCAGAAAGTTTTGAAAAATATTTATGAAGATAAATAGCTATGTGAAAATGATCCAGTCAAGTTTCAACTCTGCTATTGCCAATCTGTCTTCGAGCATCTCATCCCTCACTTGTTGGAAGAAAGTGATTAGACTGATCGGTGTCTTTGAGGTGTTGAATCTTGATGGTGAGTAGGCAGCTGAACGGAACACAGTTGTATGCTTTATTCCCTAACTTTTGCCTAGGCCGCCCTTTCAGGTTTTCAGCCTACCGGGATTTTTTGTTTAGTCTCTAATTTTTGCCTGGATCGCCCTTTCGGGTTTTCAATCCACCGAGACGCTCATTTTTGCCTAAGTTGCCCTTTCAGGTTTTCAACTTAGCGAGCTGTTTTTTCTTTTTTTTCTTTAAGAGAAGTATTTTTTGACTATGTCAGCATTCACAGGGTGTGGGAAATCCTCGCCATCCATGGTGGTAAGCAACATGGCGCCGCCGGAGAATATTTTCTTGATTATGAATGGTCCCTCGTAGGTGGGAGTCCATTTGCCTCTGGGATCACCTTGTGGTAAGATGATGCGTTTGACAACCAAGCCACCAGTTTGGTATGCTTGACTTTTGACTTTTTTGTTGAAGGCTTTGATCATACGCTTTTGGTATAGCTGACCATGACAAATAGCTGCGAGCCTTTTCTCATCAATCAAGTTTATCTGGTCCAACCGTGTTTGAATCCAATCGTCTTCGTCTAGATTGGCTTCTTTCATAATCCTTAGGGAAGGAATCTGAATTTCAATTGGAAGAACTGCCTCCATACCATAGACTAAGGAAAATGGAGTTGCCCCTGTTGAAGTACGCGCAGATGTGCGATAACCATGAAGAGCAAAAGGCAACATCTCATGCCAGTCTTTGTAGGTTACTGTCATTTTTTGTATGATTTTCTTGATGTTCTTGTTGGCAGCTTCCACCGCGCCGTTCATCTTTGGTCGATATGGAGAAGAATTATGATGTTTGATCTTGAACTGTGTGCAAAGTTCAGTAATCATTCTGTTGTTTAGATTTGTGCCATTGTCCGTGATAATCCGTTCAGGGATGCCATACCGACAAATGAGATTGTATTTGATGAACCGGGCTACCACATTTTTGGTGACAGAAGCAAATGAAGCTGCTTCTACCCACTTTGTGAAGTAGTCAATAGCGACCAGGATAAAGCGATGTCCGTTGGAGGCAGTAGGCTTGATTTCTCCAATCATATCAATACCCCACATTGCAAAAGGCCAAGAAGCCGTCAGGACGCTTAATGGAACTGGAGGTACATGTACTTTGTCAGCGTATATCTGGCATTTGTGACACGTTCGGGAGTGATGATGGCAGTCTGTTTCCATGGTAGACCAGTAATATCCTGCTCTAAGGATCTTTTTAGCCATTGTGTGTCCACTGGAATGAGTACCGAAGGTACCATTGTGTATTTCCTCCATGATCTGTTCTGCTTCCTTCTTGTTTACACAGCGAAGTAAAGTCGAGTCATGGTTGCGTTTGTATAGGGTTCCATTGCTTAGAAAGAATTTGGCAGCAAATCTCCTTAGAAACTTTCTGTCATTAATGGATGCCCCTTCAGGGTACTCCTGAGCTTCGAGATATCTTTTTACCTCATGGAACCATGGTTTTTCCTCGGTTCCTTCGGTATTGATCTCATTGCAATAGGATGGTTCATCTTGCCTGTAGATGGTGATCATAGGCGCCTCGTTGTCCCACCTGACTTTGAACATGGATGACATGGTAGCTAAAGCATCAGCTAGTTGATTTTCCTCGCGTGGGATGTGTTCGAAAGTGATTTCTTCGAAGTAAGGAATCAAACTCAGCACATATTCTTTGTAAGGAATTAGATTCGGGTGCTTTGTGTCCCATTCCCCTTTGACTTGGTAGATTACCAAGGCCGAGTCTCCGTAGACTTCCAGGAATTTGATTTTTAGATCGATTGCAGCTCTAAGACCCAGAATACATGCTTCGTATTCGGCTATATTGTTAGTGCAATTGAAGCATAACCTGGCAGTAAACGGTGTGTAACTTCCT